>NC_091977.1:543282130-543367024 GCF_044704955.1 Pristiophorus japonicus
CACAGAAGGGAGTGCCGCACTGTCGGAGGGGGCAGCACTGAGGAGTGCCGCACTGTCGGAGGGGGGCAGCACAGAGGGAGTGCCGCACTGTCGGAGGGGGCAGCACTGAGGGAGTGCCGCACTGTCGGAGGGGGCAGCACTGAGGGAGTGCCGCACTGTCGGAGGGGGCAGCACTGAGGGAGTGCCGCACTGTCGGAGGTGGGGGGAGGGAGAGGGAGAGGGGGGAGGAGAGGAGAGGGGGAGAGGGTGGAGGAGGGGAGAGGGGGGGAGGGAAGGGGAGGGAGAGGGGGGAGGGAGGGGGAGGGAGAGGGGGGAGGGAGGGGGGAGGGAGAGGGGGGGAGGGAGAGGGGGGGAGGGAGAGGGGGGGGGGGAGGCGTCTCCCCGGTGTCCGGGGGCCAATATTGATCCCTCAACCAGCAGATTATCGGCCCCTTTACCACAGGGCATGGTGTGGGATCTTGCTGTGCGCAGACTGCCCCGCCGACAAGGGCTCCATTGGCCGAGCGCTTGAGGCCGATATAAAAGGCCAAGTCCTTCTTTCCTGAACCCGGGCCTGCGCGGTCCCGCAGGCCGGCGCCGCAGCCACCCACCCACCCGCCGTCCGATCGATCGATCGATCAGCCTCCCTCCCCCGCCCGGGGCCGCTCTCGGCCCACGCACCGAGGCCTGAGGCCCCGAGGCCCCCGCTTCCGGCTTCCCCCCAGAACATTTCCCACATGAAATGAAAGTTCGGGCCCCCGCAGGGCGGCGGGCGGCGGACACCGATCCCCCCCCCTCGGTGACCGCGCCAGCCGGCCGTCACACTAACCTGGAGAAAAGCCCGTCACTGACCGCAGGCTGTCCGCTCGCTCACTTGCCGCCGCCGCCGCCCGCCTCCCTCACAGAAAGCGCTAGAAAAGCCGCGTGCCGGCCGGCTTCTGCCTCTACCTACAGAACCCCGCTGCCGGCGGAAGGCCCCGGCTCCCCAGCCGCGTAGCGCCCGCCGGGAGCTGTAGTCTGCTGGCGCCGCTTCTGGCTGGGAGGGACTCGGCGGGCGGACTACATCTCCCGGAACGCGCCGCGTGATCGCGGCCGCCCACTTCCCACGTGACGCACCACCTCCTTCCCCCCCCCCCGAGCCCGCAAGGCGTCACCGATGCGTTCTGGGATCTGTAGTTTGCTCCGAGAGTCTCGACCGTGGCCCAGAGCGCTCCCAGGACTACAATTCCCACAATCCATTGCTGTTGGGCTGAAAACAATATTACATCAAATTCGAAACCGCAATAAATATTTCGCGGAGTCGCAGCCGCGGCTATTAAATCTAATTCTGTGTTACCAAACCCACCTTTGGTTGAGTGACAGAGGAGGAGGACCGGGTGGGGGCGGGGCGGCGGGGGGGGGGGGGACATGCCCTGTTGCACTCTGGGTGCTGTAAACGGCTGGCCAGGCGATGACGTCACCGGACGCCATTCATGATGGCGGCCGCTGACGTCAGGCCCCGCCAAATGGGAACTACAATTCCCAGAGCGCTTGGCGGCGTCGCCGGGGCAACGGGACCGCCCCCGCCCATGTGCTGCCCAACGGCTGCGGTGTGACGGACGGCGGCGGGCGGCCTGAGGCGGGCCTAGGGTGAGCGGTGAGTCCCCGGGATCGGGCTGAGGGAGAGAGGGAGGGACCGACCGCGGACACGGACTGGGAGAGGCCTCACCCCCCGGGGCTGCGCGGTCGGGTGAGGAAGGACATTCTTGCTATTGAGGGAGTGCAGCGAAGGTTCACCAGACTGATTCCAGTAGTTGAGGCCAATTCACTAAATACATTCAAAAAGGAGTTAGATGAGGTCCTTACTACTCGGGGGATCAAGGGGTATGGCGAGAAAGCAGGAATGGGGTACTGAGGGAATGTTCAGCCATGAACTCATTGAATGGCGGTGCAGGCTCGAAGGGCCGAATGGCCGACTCCTGCACCTATTTTTCTGTTTCTCTTCCCCCTCTCTGTCTCCCCTCGGACCCCCCCCCTCCGTCTCCCCTCAGATCTCCCCTCGGACTCCCCTCCATCTCCCCTCGGACCCCCCCCCTCCGTCTCCACTCGGGACCCCCCCTCCATCTCCCCTCGGACCCCCCCCTCCGTCTCCCCTCGGAACCCCCCCCTCCATCTCCCCTCGGACCCCCCCTCCATCTCCCCTCGGACCCCCCCCTCTCTGTCTCCCCTCGGGACCCCCCCTCCGTCTCCCCTCGGACCCCCCCTCCATCTCCCCTCGGACCCCCCCCTCCGTCTCCCCTCGGAACCCCCCCTCCATCTCCCCTCGGACCCCCCCTCCATCTCCCCTCGGACCCCCCCTCCATCTCCCCTCGGACCCCCCCCTCTCTGTCTCCCCTCGGACCCCCCTTCCGTCTCCCCTCGGGACTCCCCCTCCATCTCCCCTCGGACCCCCCCCTCCGTCTCCCCTCGGAACCCCCCCCTCCATCTCCCCTTGGACCCCCCCTCCATCTCCCCTCGGACCCCTCCTCGGACCCCCCCCTCCGTCTCCCCTCGGACCCCCCCTCCGTCTCCCCTCGGATCCCCCCCTCTGTCTCCCCTCAGACCCCCCCCCTCCCCTCAGACCTCCTCCCTCCCCTCAGACCCCCTCCCCTCTCTCCCCTCTCCAAGGGGGGGTAAGTTGTAAAACCAGTGGTCAGGCGGCGGAAGCAGTTAGGATCGATTCATTCAAATGCAAATAAGATAAGATTTGTTTCAGACACCCTTTCCCTCAACCACTATCTGCCCCACCTGTGACAGGAACTGTAATTCTCGTATTGGACTGTTCAGCCACCTAAGGACTTATGTTAAGAGTGGAAGCAAGTCTTCCTCGATTCCAAGGGACTGCCTATGATGATGATGAATATTTTGGGGCTCCGTATCTGAGTAATGTGAGACGTGACGTGTGGCGAGCTCGGGGGGAACAGGGGACTGTGGGCCTGTGGTTCCCCAAGCTCTCCCCCACTGGGGGTTTTCCTCGCCTCATACCTGAGTGTGTAGTAAACTCATTGATTGAGGTTGAATGCTGTGATTGGTCAACGATTCCAGTATCATTGTATCTTGATTAACCCTTGCCACTAGACCAAGACCTCGCTCTGTTAAGCCCGTATGATGGCTGGTGAGCAACGGCCACAACATGTAAAAAAAATCCACGCACAGGCATCTTCCACTCTTCAGGTTGTAGCTCGGGATCTCGAATATTAGGTCCTTCATTGAAACACCTGTGAACGTATCCTTTTTTGGCTTGGAAGCAAGTCATCCTCGTTTCGAGGAACTGCCTATGATGATGGACTACCATGGACTAATAAAGGAGAGCCAGGCTGGATTTGTTGAGGGCAAATAAGAACGAGGAGTAGGCCATACAGCCCTTGAACCCTGCTCTGCCACTTAATAGGATCATGGCTGAACTTGTACATCAACTCCACCTTCCTGCCCTTTATCTCTTGTCTCCCTTAGTGCCCAAAATTCTATCAATCTCAATCTTATACTCGATGACTGAGCCTCCACAGCCCTCTGGGGCAGAGAATTCCAAAGATTCACCACCCTCTGAGTGAAGAAATTTCTCCTCACCTCAGTCCTAAATGGCCGACCCCTTATTCTGAGACTAACCCTTAGTTTTACACTCTCAGCATCTACCCTCCCATCAAGCCCTCTAAGAATTTTATACGTTTCATTCTTCTAAATTTTTAAACAATCTCATAACACTCCTGTGAAGTGCCTTGTGATGTTTCACTGCCTTAAGGCGCTAAATAAATACATGAATTTTCAGTGGAGGTGGTTAGACTCTCGTTGGAGATAGAAACATAGAAAATAGGTGCAGGAGTAGGCCATTCGGCCCTTCGAGCCTACACCACCATTCAACAAGATCATGGCTGATCATTCCCTCAGTACCCCTTTTCTGCTTTCTCTCCATACCCCTTGATCCCTTTAACCGTAAGGGCCATATCTAACTCCCTCTTGAATATATCCAATGAACTGGCATCAACAACTCTCTGCGGCAGGGAATTCCACAGGTTAACAACTCTCTGGGTGAAGAAGTTTCTCCTCATCTCGGTCCTAAATGGCCTACCCCTTATCCTTAGACTGTGACCCCTGGTTCTGGACTTCCCCAACATCGGGAACATTCTTCCCGCATCTAACCTGCCCAGTCCCGTCAGAATCTTATAGGTCATTGCCTGGCACTTGTGTGGCGCGAATGTTACTTGCCACTTATCAGCCCAAGCCTGAATGTTGTCCAGGTCTTGTTGCACGCGGGCACGGACTGATGTCCCAAAATGCTTCACAGCAAATGGAGTACGAAATGCAGTCACGGTTTTAATGTAGGAAACGCGCAGCCAATTTTGCTTAAGGGATCATTTTTGTCCAGGACAAGGGGAAAACTCCCATGCACTTTTATGTCCACCCAAGAGGGTAGATGGAGCCTCGGTTTAATGTCTTATCCGAAACACACCACCTCCAGCACCTGATGAACTTTAGCGACCCTAGTTGGGCTTTTACAACATCTGTTTTTTTTTGTCTGGTGCAATAACTGGCGTTGGCTGTGGCTCAGTGGGCAGCACCCTCGCCTCTATGTCAGAAGGTTGTGGGTTCAAGTCTCACTCCAGAGACTGGAGCCTCTAAACTAGGCTGACACTCCAGTGCAGTACTGAGGGAGTGCTGCACTATCGAAGGTGCCGTCTGCCCTTGGGTGGACTTTTAAAGGTACCCACTATTCAGAGAAGAGCGGGGGAATTCTCCCGGTGCCCTGGCCAATATTTATCCCTTAACCATCATCACTAAAACAAATTACCTTTGTCATTAATCACATCACTGTTTGTGGGAGCTTGCTGTGTGTAAATTGGCTGCCGAGTTTCCTACATCACAACAGTGACTGCACTTTGAAAAGTAATTAATTGGCTGCAAAGCGCTTTGGGACGTGAAAAGCACCATAGAAATGCAAGATTTTCTTTTCTTCAAAAGATTTGAGCGGCGTGAATTGCTAACGGTGTTCTCCTCTCCTAGCACCTTGACCGATTTCCCGTGGAGCCCAGCACGACAGTGGAATCATGGCACTTCCTACCGCACCGCCAAGCTACGTTGAGGCCATGGCGAGCAAAGAGCATTCGTTCTCAGCCCAGCAGCAGCCATTCCAAACCCAACCGTCTTACGCCATCCCGCAGTCTTACGCCATCCCGCAGAATTACCCGACCCAGCAGCCAGTGAACCCCAGCTGGGCGTTTGTACAGCCCAGCCCCAGTGAGTACCTGCCTTTAAGTCTTGGATTTGCAAAGCCCATCCTACACTGGAAGAACATTTAAGGAGGGATATACTTGCATTGGAGGCAGTTCAGAGAAGGTTCACGAGATTGATTCCTGAGATGAAGGGGTTGTCTTATGAAGAAAGGTTGGGCCTATACTCATTGGAGATTAGAGGTGATCTTATTGAAACATAAGATTCTGAGGGGACTGGACAGGGTAGATGCAGAGAAGATGTTTCTCCTCGTGGGGGAATCTAGAACCAGGGGGCATAGTTGCAGAATAAGGGGGTGCCCATTTAAAACGGAAATGAGGAGGAATTTCTTCTCTGAGGGTCGTGAATCTTTGGAACTCTCTACCCCAGAGAGTTGTGGAGGCTGGGTCTCTGAATATATTGAGGCGGAGATAGACAGATTTTTGAATGATAAGGGAGTGAAGGGTTATGGGGAGTGGGCAGGAAAGTGGAGTTGAGGCCAGGATCAGATCAGCCAAGATCTTATTGAATGGCGGAGCAGGCTCGAGGGGCCCAATGGCCAACTCCTGCTGCTATTTCTTATGTAACGCGAGAGTAAGCCTTGAGCCTGCTGCACCATTCAGATGGATTGTGGCTGACCTGTATCTTAACTCCATCTACCCACCTTGGTTCCGGAATCCTTAATATACTTGCCCTACAAAAGTCCATTGATCTCCGTCTTAAACATTTCCAGTTGACCGCCTTGCCCCAAAGCTTCAACAGCTTTTTGAGGGAGAGTGCCCCAGATTTGCACGACCCTTTGTTTGAAGAAGTCCGACATGTCTACTCCTGTTCCTATGTTCCAGTGCAAGCATCACCAGTGACTGAACTTAATGCAGCATGCATTGCGTTATGATGCTCAGGAACGCGCTGCCTGAAAGGACGGTGGGAGCAGAATCAGCAGTAACGATCAAAAGGAAATTGGATAAATAATTGAAGCACAAAATTCTGCAGGGCTGTGGGGCAAGAGCTGGGAATGGAACTAATTGAATAGCTTTACCAAAGATCCGACACGGGCAGGATAGGTCGAACGTCCACCTCCTCTGCTGCATCGTTCGATAATTCAGTGAACTTTAAAGAACCTGCTCTCTTCATCGAAGCCGCAGTTTCGTTTGTCTGTTCCCGCCTGCACCAGACTGCCAGCTATACTTCTAATTTCAGGTTTCCAGCATGTTTGTTTCATCCTTTATTTTGTTAGTTTAGAAACCTTTTCTCCTCTTTTGACATAAGAATTTTGGACTATTGTACCCAAGTGTTACACAGTGACAGACCTGTACCCACCAGTACTGTACACCAGTGTTATACAGTGACCGACCTGTACCCACTATTACTGTACCCCAGTGTTATACAGTGACAGACCTGTACATACCAGTACTGTACCCCAGTGTTATACAGTGACAGACCTGTACCCACCAGTACTGTACCCCAGTGTTATACAGTGACAGACCTGTACCCACCAGTATTGTACCCCAGTGTTATACAGTGACAGACCTGTACCCACCAGTACTGTACCCCAGTGTTATACAGTGACAGACCTGTACCCACCAGTACTGTACACCAGTGTTACACAGTGACAGACCTGTACCCCCCAGTACTGTACCCCAGTGTTATACAGTGACAGACCTGTACCCACCAGTACTGTACCCCAGTGTTATACAGTGACAGACCTGTACCCACCAGTACTGTACCCCAGTGTTATACAGTGACAGACCTGTACCCACCAGTACTGTACCCCAGTGTTACACAGTGACAGACCTGTACCCACCACTACTGTACCCCAGTGTTATACAGTGACAGACCTGTACATACCAGTACTGTACCCCAGTGTTATACAGTGACAGACCTGTGCCCACCAGTACTGTACCCCAGTGTTATACAGTGACAGACCTGTACCCACCAGTACTGTACCCCAGTGTTATACAGTGACAGACCTGTACCCACCAGTACTGTACACCAGTGTTATACAGTGACAGACCTGTACCCACCAGTACTGTACCCCAGTGTTATACAGTGACAGACCTGTACCCACCAGTACTGTACCCCAGTGTTACACAGTGACATACCTGTACCCACCACTACTGTACCCCAGTGTTATACAGTGACAGACCTGTACCCACCAGTACTGTACACCAGTGTTATACAGTGACAGACCTATACCCACCTGTACTGTACCCCAGTGTTATACAGTGACAGACCTGTACCTACCAGTACTGTACCCCAGTGTTATACAATGACAGACCTGTACCCACCAGTACTGTACCCCAGTGTTATACAGTGACAGACCTGTACCTACCAGTACTGTACCCCAGTGTTATACAGTGACAGACCTGTATCCACCAGTACTGTACCCCGGTGTTCTACAGTGACAGACTTGTACCCACCAGTCCGGAACCCCAGTGTTATACAGTGACAGACCTGTGCCCACCAGTACTGTACCCCAGTGTTATACAGTGACAGACCTGTACCCACCAGTACTGTACCCCAGTGTTATACAGTGACAGACCTGTACCCACCAGTACTGTACACCAGTGTTATACAGTGACAGACCTGTACCTACCAGTACTGTACCCCAGTGTTATACAGTGACAGACCTGTACCCACCAGTACTGTACCCCAGTGTTCTACAGTGACAGACTTGTACCCACCAGTCCGGAACCCCAGTGTTATACAGTGACAGACCTGTACCCACCAGTACTGTACCCCAGTGTTATACAGTGACAGACCTGTACCCACCAGTACTGTACCCCAGTGTTATACAGTGACAGACCTGTACCCACCAGTACTGTACCCCAATGTTGTACATTGACAGACCTGTACCCACCAGCACTGTACCCCAGTGTTATACAAAGGGGCAGTGCCATGGGAGCAGTACACTGTATCTAACCTGCACTGTACATGCCCTGGGAGTGTAAAATATTGAATACCTGAGAGTGACAGGCTGAAATCTATTAAGGGGTTTGAGTGGTTTATATATAGAATAACATGCCCAGGAGTGAGTTACAGGCAGGTATCTAATCGAGGGTTTCGACTGGGTGTTTATATATAGGGAATAACGGATACACGGGAGTGAGTTACAATCGGGAATCTAATGGAGTGGCTCGGGGGTGGTGTGGCGGGGGGGGGTATATATAGAATAACGGATACCCGGAGAGAGCTACAGGCTGGAATCTAATGGAGGGGCTCGGGTGGTTTGGATATAGATTAACAGACGTCAGGGAGTGTGTTGCAGGCTTGAGGGCTGAACCATTTCCTTTTGCTTTGCTCTCCAGGTACTGGGTACAGCAGTGGATATGGGCCTGCCCGCTTCACCACTTACTCTGACCCGATCGGCAGTGAGAGCACCGATGCATACGCGACGAACTCCTGGAACAGCCAGCAGATTCGGCACGCGTTTGTCCGGAAGGTGCGTCGGTATCCACGAGCAAAGCCGTCAGCCCATCTCGGGGTCAAAATGGGCGGAGCTAAGTCTCCCTCCCCCTCCCTCTGGCTCTGCCCCTCCCTCGCGCTCTGCCCCTCTGCCGCCCCCCCCCCCCAACTCCTCTCTCTCCCTCTGTTTCCCCCCCCCCCCCCGGCCTCGCTCCACCCCTCTTTCTCTTGTCTCTATTGATGGTGGGTGGGGTGTGTGGTGGGGGGGAGGGAGGAGGAAGAGACATGATGGTGGTGGTGGGGGCAAATGTTTAGCATAACTGTATGATGGTCCCATCTGCAAGGGATGCTAATTTCTCCGGATTCTTGTACTCCCGCCAGGTGTATGCCATCCTGATGACACAGCTGATGGTGACCTTCGCGATAGTGGCCGTCTTCACGTTCTAGTAAGTCTCTCTGTTGTTACTGGATGCCGCCTCTAATAACCGACTCGCTGACTAACCCTCGCTGCACTGCTTCCCCCTGCCCCACTCGAAAGGCCTGAGTGGATCGGTGCGTTCCCCGATCGGAGCCAACACAGGAAGCCGGTCCCAGGTTCCGTCAACGCTTGTGCTGGGATAACAGCGGTGGAAGTGGTGGGGCATTATGGACGCCGTACCCCTGGCCCAAGGGGGAATGAATCCAGTGATTCAGTGTTGGACGTATGAGGTCAGACGTCTGTTGTTGACAGGCCGACCGACGCCACTTCCCAATCTCAAACTTTAAAGTAAAATAGTTTTCAGCATTTGAGTGGCACTGGCAAGGCCAGCATTGATTGCTCACCAGAAAATCGCTTAAAATGGCACCGGGCATGCTGGGAAACAGCGGCCAATATTCACGCAGCCCCGGTATCAACCCGCTATCCCGATGGACGGGATCGTGGGCCGCTGGCGACAAAGACCGACACCTCATCGCTGACCCTCCCTCGGAGACGGTGGGCAGTGAGTGTGTGACTGTGGCCATGAGTCCCAGACCATGGAACACCTCACATCAACCCGCCCACTGAATCAATCTGTTCCACGAGCCACCTCAGGAGGCCGTCGAGTGGTGAGCCAAACTACACATCCCATTAGAAGCTTTCACTGTCGTACAGAGCAGCACTTGCCCATCCCTAGTTGCCGTTGAGTGGGTGAGTTGCAGTCCGTGTGGTCAAGTTATCCTAACTCCAGCCACCCGCCTTGGCTCCATATCCCTCAATACCCTTGGCTAGCAAAAACCTATTGATCTCAAATTTAAAATATTAATTCTTTGTGTGAAGAAGTGTTTCTTAAATTCTCTCCTGAACAGCCTGACTCTGATTTTATTAAAATTAGTTCCTGGGATGTGGGCGTCGCTGGCAAGGCTGACATTTATTGCCCATCCCTAATTGCCCTTGAGAAGGTGGTGGTGAGCCGCCGCCTTGAACCGCCTGCTGCCCTTGACCTTCTAGGTGGTAGAGGTCGCGGGTTTAGGAGGTGCTGCCGAAGAAGCCTTGGCGAGTTGTTGCAGTGCACCTTGTAGATGGTGCACACTGCAGCCACGGTGCGCCGGTGGTGGAGGGAGTGAGTGTTGAAGGTGGTGGATGGGGGGCCAATCAAGCGGCTGCTTTGTCCTGGATGGTGTCGAGCTTATCGAGTGTTGTTGGAGCTGCACCATCCAGGCAAGTGGAGAGTGTTCCATCACACTCCTGACTTGTGCCTTGTAGATGGTGGAAAGGCTTTGGGGAGTCAGGAGGTGAGACACTTGCCGCAGAATACCCAGCCTCTGACCTGCTCTTGTAGCCACAGTATTTATGTGGCTGGTCCAGTTAAGTTTCTGGTCACTGGTGACCCCCAGGATGTTGATGGTGGTGGATTTCAAAAGGCTTTTGACAAGGTCCCACACAAGAGATTGGTGTGCAAAATTAAAGCACATGGTATTTGGGGTAATGTACTGAGGTGGATCGAGAACTGGTTGACAGACAGGAAGCTGATAGTCGGGATAAACGGGTCCTTTTCAGAATGGCAGGCAGTGACTAGTGGGGTGCCGCAGAGCTCAGTGCTGGGACCCCAGCTCTTTACAATATATATTAATGATTTAGATGAAGGAATTGAGTGTAATATCTCCAAGTTTGCAGATGACACTAAGCTGGGTGGCAGTGTGAACTGTGAGGAGGATGCTAAGCAGGGTGATTTGGACAGGTTCGGTGAGTGGGCAAATGCATGGCAGATGCAGTATAATGTGGATAAATGTGAGGTTATCCACTTTGGGGCAAAAACACGAAGGCAGAATATTATCTGAATGGCGGCAGATTAGGAAAAGGGGAGGTGCAACGAGACCTGGGTGTCATGGTTCATCAGTCATTGAAGGTTGGCATGCAGGTACAGCAGGCAGTGAGGAAGGAAAATGGTATGTTGGCCTTCATAGCAAGGGGATCTGAGTATAGGAGCAGGGAGGTCTTGCTGCAGTTGTACAGGGCCTTAGTGAGGCCTCACCTGGAATATTGTGTTCAGCTCTGGTCTCCTAATTTGAGGAAGGACGTTCTTGCTATTGAAGAAGGTTCACCAGACTGATTCCCGGGATGGCAGGACTGACATATGAGAAGAGACTGGATAGACTGGGCCTGTATTCACTGGAGTTTAGAAGAATGAGAGGGGATCTCATAGAAACATATAAAATTCTGACGGGGCTGGACAGGTTAGATGCAGGAAGAATGTTCCCAATGTTGGGGAAGTCCAGAACCAGGGGACACAGTCTAAGGATAAGGGGTAAGTCATTTAGGACTGAGATGAGGAGAAACTTCTTCACTCGAGAGAGTTGTTAACCTGTGGAATTCCCTACCGCAGAGAGTTGTTGATGCCAGTTCGTTAGATATATTCAAGAGGGAGTTGGATATGGCCCTTATGGCTAAAGGGATTAAGGGGTATGGAGAGAAAGCAGGAAAGGGGTACTGAGGTGAATGATCAGCCATGATCTTATTGAATGGTGGTGCAGGCTCGAAGGGCCGAATGGCCTACTCCTGCACCTATTTTCTATGTTTCTATTCGGCGATGGTAATGTCGTTGAATGTCAAGGGGCGGTGGTTAGACTCTCGCTTGTTGGAGATAGCCATTGCCTGGCACTTGTGTGGTGCGAATGTTACTTGCCACTTATGGTAGCCCAAGCCTGAATGTTGTCCAGGTCTTGCTGCATGTGGGCATGGACTGCTCCATTATCTGAGGAGTTGCGAATGGAACTGAACATCAGTGAGCATGTCTACTTCTGACCTTATGAGGGAGGGAAGGTCATTGATGAAGCAGCTGAAGATGGTTGGGCCTAGAACACTGCCCTGAGGAACTCCTGCAGCGATGTCCTGGGGCTGAGATGATTGACCTCCAACCACCACAACCATCTTCCTTTGTGCTGGGTATGACTCCAGCCAGTGGGGAGTTTTCCCTCTGATTCCCACTGACTTCAGTACTAGGGATCCTTGATGCCACGCTCGGTCAAATGTTGCCTTGATGCCAAGGGGAGTCACTCTCATCTCACCTCTGGAATTCAGCTCTTGTGTCCATGTTTGGACCAAGGCTGCAATGAGTTCTGGAGCCGAGTGGTCCTGACAGAACCCAAACAGGGCATCGGTGAGCAGGTTATTGGTGAGTAAGTGCCGCTCGATAGCACTGTCGACTACACCTTGATCACTTTGCTGATGATTGAGAGTAGACTGATGGGGCGGTAATTGGCCGGATTGGATTCGTCCTGCATTTTGTGGACAGGACATACCTGGGCAGTTTTCCACATTGTGGGACAGATGCCAGTGTTGTAGCTGTACTGGAACAGCTTGGCTAGAGGCGCGGTAGTTCTGGAGCACAAATCTTCAGCGCGACAGCCAGGATGTTGTCAGGGCCCAGAGCCTTTGCTGGATCCAGTGCACTCAGCCGTTTCTTGATATCACATGGACTGAATTGAATTGGCTGTAGACTGGCTTCTGTGATGGTGGGGACCTCAGGAGGAGGCCTATATGGATCATCCACTCGGCACTTCTGGCTGAAGATGGTTGTAAACGCTTCAGCCTTGTCTTTTGCACTCACGTGCTGGGCTCCGCCATCATTGAGGATGGGGTTATTCATGGAGCCTCCTCCTCCCGTTAGCTGTTTAATGGTCCACCACCATTCACCACTGGATGTGGCGGGACTACAGAGCTTTAATCTGATTCGTTAGAATCATAGACGTTCACAGCATGGAAGGAGGCCATTTCAGCCCATCGTGTCTGTGTTGTCCAACAAGAGGCTATCCCGCCTAATCCTACTTTTTAAATGTGGTGAATGTTTCTGCCTCTACCACCCTTTCAGGCATTGAGTTCCAGACCCCCACCACCCTCTGCGTGAAGAAATTTCCCCTCAAATCCCCTCTAAACCTCCCCCCAATTACTTTAAATCTATACCCCCTGGTTGTTGACTCCTCTGCTAAGAGAAATAGGCCCTTACTATCCACTCTATCCAGGCCCCTCATAATTTTATACACCTCAATCAGGTCTCCCCTCAGCCTCCTTTGTTCCAATGAAAACAAATCCAGCCAATCTAATCTGTCCTTATAGCTTAGATTGTCCACTCCCGGCAACATCCTCGTAAATCTCCTCTGTACTCTCTCCAGTGCAATCACATCCTCCCTGTAATGTGGTGACCAGAACTGCACGCAGTACTCCAGCTGTAGCCTAACCAGTGTTTATACAGTTCTAGCATAACCTTCCTGCTCTTGTATTCTACGCCTCGGCTAATAAAGGTAAGCATTCTGTACGCCGCCTTAACTACCTTCAGGGATCTGTGGACCTACACTCCAAGGTCCCTTTGTTTCTCTAAATGGCAGTGTCCTACCATTTAATGTGTATTCCCTTGCCTTGTTAGCCCTCCCCAAATGCATTACCTCACACTTCTCCAGATTGAATTCCATTTGCCACTGTTCTGCCCACCTGACCAGTTCATTGATATCTTCCTGCAGTCCCCAGCTTTCTTCTTCATTATCAACCACACAGCCGATTTTGGTATCATCTGCAAACCTCTTAATCATAGCTCCTATATTGAAGTCTAGATCATTGATATATATCACAAAAAGCAAGGGACTTGTTGATTGTGGAGTTGTTTAGCCCTGTCTATAGCATGCTGCTCCCACTGTTTAGCATGTATGTAGTCCTGTGTTGCAGCTTCCCCAGGTTGGCACCTCATTTTTAGGTACGCCTGGTGCTGCTCCTGGCATGCTCTTCTACACTCCTCATTGAACCAGGGTTGGTCCCCTGACCTGATGGTAATGGTAGAGTGAGGGATATGCCGGGCCATGAGGTTACAGATTGTGGTGGAATACAATTCTGCTGCTGCTGATGGTCCACAGCGCCTCATGGATGCCCAGTTTTGAGCTGCTGGATCTGATCTGAATCTATCCCATTTAGCACAATGGTAGTGCCACACAACATGATGGAGGGTGTCCTCAGTGTGAAGACGGGATTTTGTCTCCATAATGTCTGTGCGGTGGTCACTGCTACCAATGCTGTCATGGACAGATACATCTGCGACAGGTAGATTGGTGAGGACAAGGTCAAGTAGGTTTTTCCCTGGTGTTGGTTCTCTCACCACCTGTCGCAGGCCCAGTCTGGCAGCTATGTCCTTCAGGACTCGGCCAGCTCGGTCAGTAATGGTGCTACCGAGCCACTCTTGGTGATGGACATTGAAGTCCCCCACCTAGAGTACATTCTGTGCCCTTGCTACTTTCAGTGCTTCTTCCAAGTGGTGTCCACCATGGAGGATACTGATTCATCAGCTGAGGGAGGGCGGGAGGTGGTAATCAGCAGGAGGTTTCCTCGCCCATGCTTGACCTGAAGCCATGAGTCAATGTTGAGGACTCCCAGGGACACATCCTCCCGACCGAATACCACTGTTAAAGTTATGTCTCCTTGCCTTAACTCTCCCACTAGTAGAGTAAAGTTCTCTTTATCTACCCCATCAATTCCTTTCAAAATCATAAAAACTTCAATCAAATCAAATCACCCGATAACTGTAGATAGCGTAGACTGCAGTCACGGTGTGAATGTTGAATTCTGTGACTGCTCTGATCACAAACTGCTTTACCCTGGATGTTGCTGCACTGGTCCAGGGGGTGCTGAAATCTTCAGACATTGGGCTTTTATTTTGTTGGAACAACACAGATTATGGGACGATAAGATAGAAGCGTTTAAAAAATAATGAAGGGATGGAACAGGATCGATGGAAGCAGACTGTTCCAAGTAGCTGAGGGGACGAGAGTGAGGTGCCACGACTGACACGCAGGAACACCGTGGATAAACGCGATTCCAACTGTTCGCCCGCAAAGTAATTGGTAGAAGATTAGAGGGGAGTTGAGGAGAACTTTTTTCACCCAGAGGCAGATGGGGGTCTGGAACTTACTGGCTGGTGGAAGCAGAAACTCTCATCACAGTTTAAAAAGTACTTGAAATGCTGTAACCCACAAGGCTATGGACCTAGAGCTGGAAAGTGGGATCGGGCTAGGCAGCTCTTTTTCGGCCAACACAGACACAATGGGCCGAATGGCCTCCTTCTGTGCTGTAAACTTCTGTAATTCTATGGAGGGGCCGAGGAGAGGCGTGAGTTCGGGGCCCAGAAGAGGCGAGGGCCCAGGGGCAGCACGGGCCAGCCCACACTGCGATATGTGTGTGCACTAGGTCCGTGCAGCAGAGCAGGTCTCCAGTTAGTCTTGGTTAATCCTTGCCCCTGGACCAAGACCTCGCTCTGTCAAGCCCGTGTGGTGGCTGGTGTGCAACGGCCACACCACGTTAAAAAAATCCACCCACAGGCATCTTCCCCCCTTCAACATGTAGTTCAGGATCTGGAATATCAGGTCCTTCATTGAAACACCTGGGAACTCATCCCTTTTTGGCGTGGAAGCAAGTCATCCTCGCTTCAAGGGACCGCCTGTGATGATGATGAAACACCGACACGGACTGGTTGGGCCAAATGGGCTGATTCTGGGACTGTAACTTCTGGGGGTGTATTACCCTCACACTCCTGACCCGAGCATTACCAATGGTGGAAAGTCACTGACCCCCTCCTCACAGAATAGCCACCAGTCCATCTGGGTGAGGTGTACAGCAAGGCAATCATTGGCCAGCACGATTGGGGGCCTCCAGGAGCAGAGGGGAGAACACTGGAAGGAAGGAGGCCTGTCTCGGTGTCGGGGATTTGTGTTTCTGACCAACGCGCAAGTGGATTGCCGCGACAGTGTGTCATTAATGAATTAACTCTGTGTTTGTGTGTGCTTTCCCCACAGTGAGCCTGTCAGACTGTACGTGCGGAGCAATGCAATCTTGTACTACGCCTCGTTGTGAGTACACAGCCCTCTCCGTCACTCGGCACTGAAGTGTTCCGGGAACAGAACCAAAAGGAACATTGAGGCCACCCTTAACTGAAAAACTTTGTGCCCTGCCCCAACAGTTCACTCGATGAAGTTGGCGAGTTGCCTCACAGAAACAGGCCACTCGGCCCAACAGCTTTCTGCTGCACAGGAGCCTCCCAGCCCCACCCCCAGGATCCTTCTCCCTCGGGTATGCAATGTCCCCGCCTCGATTGCTCGTGCGCTGAGATAGCTGATCACCGCAGGATGGTGGTAGAGGCTGCCGCAAAGACTCTCTCCAACCCCCCCCCCCCCCCCGGACCCAGCGAATGTCCCCCCCTCTCTTCCCCCCCACCCCCCCCCCCCCGGACCCAGCGAGTGTCTCCCCCCACCCGGGACCCCAGCGGACGGGGAAATTCCAGCGGGTGAATACAAAGGCCAGCTTTCTGCAGATGTTCCTTTAAATGGTTCCGAGCACCGAGTTTCCTGAATCCTGGCTTTCTGCTGAATTGTTGTCTCTTTTGTTTTCTCTGCAGTGGGGTCTTCATCTCAACCTACCTTGTTCTCGCCTGCTGCTCCTCGATCAGGTCAGTACCAACCAAAGCCTCTGGCCTGCCAACAGATTGTCCCTCCCATCGCTCTGTCCCCTAACCCTTGTCCTCCCAACCCTGTCCCATTTCACCACATTCTGCACCCTCTTCCCATTCTACATGGTCCTAATCCCATCCACCCCCACTCCCTTCTTCCAGTCCCTCCCCTGGCCCCACTCTGTAGCCCCAGTATTGTCAACTCTCGCGATTCCATCGTGCCTGACACGATTTCAGAGTAAAAAAAAAAAATAGCTTCTCTCCAGACGGAAGGCCTAAATCTCACAATTCATTTTGGGGAAAAAAATACACTGATTTGTGCATGTACGGCAAAATAAGCGATTAGCCCCCTCGGTGGGGAAAGGCCTCTTCTCCACCTGTTCGAAATGGCAGCAGCCTCCGAGCGAGTGAGTGAGTGAGTGAGTGAGTGAGTGAGTGAGTGAGTGAGTGAGCGACGAGGGGATGGCAGGGAGGGGGTCAACTGTCACGACAGCAAAACTGAAAGGATGGTGGGGGAGAGGTTGGGTGCAGTGATGGTGAGAGCGAGTGGGTGCAGTGATGGTGGGTGCAGTGATGGTGAGAGCGAGTGGGTGCAGTGATGGTGAGAGTGGGTGCAGTGATGGTGAGAGCGGGTGGGTGCAGTGATGGTGAGAGCGGGTGGGTGCAGTGATGGTGAGAGTGGGTGCAGTGATGGTGAGAGTGGGTGCAGTGATGGTGAGAGCGAGTGGGTGCAGTGATGGTGGGTGCAGTGATGGTGAGAGCGAGTGGGTGCAGTGATGGTGGGTGCAGTGATGGTGAGAGCCAGTGGGTGCAGTGATGGTGAGAGCCAGTGGGTGCAGTGATGGTGAGAGCGAGTGGGTGCAGTGATGGTGAGAGCCAGTGGGTGCAGTGATGGGGAGAGCCAGTGGGTGCAGTGATGGTGAGAGCCAGTGGGTGCAGTGATGGTGAGAGCCAGTGGGTGCAGTGATGGTGAGAGCCAGTGGGTGCAGTGATGGTGAGAGTGAGTGGGTGCAGTGATGGTAAGAGCGAGTGGGTGCAGTGATGGTGAGAGCGGGTGGGTGCAGTGATGGTGAGAGAGGGTGGGTGCAGTGATGGTGAGAGCGGGTGGGTGCAGTGATGGTGGGGGGCAGGTGGGTGCAGTGATGGTGAGAGCCAGTGGGTGCAATGATGGTGAGAGCCAGTGGGTGCAGTGATGGTGAGAGCCAGTGGGTGCAGTGATGGTGAGAGCGAGTGGATGCAGTAATGGTGAGAGTGGGTGCAGTGATGGTGAGAGCCAGTGGGTGCAGTGATGGTGAGAGTGAGTGGGTGCAGTGATGGTGGGGGGCGAGTGGGTGCAGTGATGGTGAGAGCGAGTGGGTGCAGTGATGGTGAGAGCCAGTGGGTGCAGTGATGGTGAGAGCGGGTGGGTGCAGTGATGGTGAGAGCCAGTGGGTGCAGTGATGGTGAGAGCGAGTGGGTGCAGTGATGGTGAGAGCGGGCGGGTGCAGTGATGGTGAGAGCCAGTGGGTGCAGTGATGGTGAGAGCGGGTGGGTGCAGTGATGGTGAGAGCCAGTTGGTGCAGTGATGGTGAGAGCCGGTGGGTGCAGTGATGGTGAGAGCCGGTGGGTGCAGTGATGGTGAGAGCCAGTTGGTGCAGTGATGGTGAGAGCCAGTGGGTGCAGTGATGGTGAGAGCCAGTGGGTGCAGTGATGGTGAGAGCCAGTGGGTGCAGTGATGGTGAGAGCCAGTGGGTGCAGTGATGGTGAGAGCCGGTGGGTGCAGTGATGGTGAGAGCGAGTGGGTGCAGTGATGGTGAGAGCGGGTGGGTGCAGTGATGGTGAGAGCCAGTGGGTGCAGTGATGGTGAGAGCCAGTTGGTGCAGTGATGGTGAGAGCCAGTGGGTGCAGTGATGGTGAGAGCCAGTGGGTGCAGTAATGGTGAGAGCGGGTGGGTGCAGTGATGGTGAGAGCCAGTGGGTGCAGTGATGGTGAGAGCGGGTGAGTGCAGTGATGGTGAGAGCGAGTGAGTGCAGTGATGGTGAGAGCCAGTGGGTGCAGTGATGGTGAGAGCGGGTGGGTGCAGTGATGGTGAGAGCCAGTGGGTGCAGTGATGGTGAGAGCGGGTGGGTGCAGTGATGGTGAGAGCCAGTGGGTGCAGTGATGGTGGGGAGCGAGTGGGTGCAGTGATGGTGAGAGCGAGTGGGTGCAGTGATGGTGAGAGCGGGTGGGTGCAGTGATGTTGAGAGCCAGTGGGTGCAGTGATGGTGAGAGCGGGTGGGTGCAGTGATGGTGAGAGCCAGTGGGTGCAGTGATGGTGAGAGCGAGTGGGTGCAGTGATGGTGAGAGCCAGTGGGTGCAGTGATGGTGAGAGCGAGTGAGTGCAGTGATGGTGAGAGCGAGTGGGTGCAGTGATGGTGAGAGCGGGTGGGTGCAGTGATGGTGAGAGCGGGTGGGTGCAGTGATGGTGAGAGCGAGTGAGTGCAGTGATGGTGAGAGCGAGTGAGTGCAGTGATGGTGAGAGCGAGTGGGTGCAGTGATGGTGAGAGCAGGTGGGTGCAGTGATGGTGAGAGCCGGTGGGTGCAGTGATGGTGAGAGCCAGTGGGTGCAGTGATGGTGAGAGCGAGTGGGTGCAGTGATGGTGAGAGCGAGTGAGTGCAGTGATGGTGAGAGCGAGTGAGTGCAGTGATGGTGAGAGCCAGTGGGTGCAGTGATGGTGAGAGCCAGTGGGTGCAGTGATGGTGGGGAGCGAGTGGGTGCAGTGATGGTGAGAGTGAGTGGGTGCAGTGATGGTGAGAGCCAGTGGGTGCAGTGATGGTGGGGAGCGAGTGGGTGCAGTGATGGTGAGAGCCAGTGGGTGCAGTGATGGTGAGAGCGAGTGGGTGCAGTGATGGTGGGGAGCGAGTGGGTGCAGTGATGGTGAGAGCGGGTGGGTGCAGTGATGGTGAGAGCCAGTGGGTGCAGTGATGGTGAGAGCCAGTGGGTGCAGTGATGGTGAGAGCCAGTGGGTGCAGTGATGGTGAGAGCGGGTGGGTGCAGTGATGGTGGGGAGCGAGTGGGTGCAGTGATGGTGAGAGCGAGTGGGTGCAGTGATGGTGAGAGCGGGTGGGTGCAGTGATGGTGAGAGCCAGTGGGTGCAGTGATGGTGAGAGCCAGTGGGTGCAGTGATGGTGAGAGCCAGTGGGTGCAGTGATGGTGAGAGCCAGTGAGTGCAGTGATGGTGAGAGCGGGTGGGTGCAGTGATGGTGAGAGCGGGTGGGTGCAGTGATGGTGAGAGCGGGTGGGTGCAGTGATGGTGAGAGTCAGTGGGTGCAGTGATGGTGAGAGCCAGTGGGTGCAGTGATGGTGAGAGCCAGTGGGTGCAGTGATGCTGAGAGCGAGCACAGTGTTTAAATTAGCGCGAGCGACACAGGCCCACACCGGAGCCTGGGGCTGGGTTTCCCTGGGTCTATCGAGCCACCTCTGCGGGAGGGGATCATCATCATCATAGGCGGTCCCTGGAACGAGCATGACTTGCTTCCACAAGAGTTCACTGATGTTTTAATGCAGGACCCGATGTTCCGGTCCTGAACTCCAATTAAAAGGGTGGAAGATGCCTGTGCGTGGATTTTATTTAACGTGGGGTGGCCGTTGCACATCAGCCACCACCACGGGTTTGACAGAGCTAGGTCTTGGTCCAGTGGCGAGGGCTGAACCAGGACAACTGGAGAGCTGCTCGACTGCACGGACCCAGTGCGCGCACACATCGCAGTGTGGGCTGCCCCTGGGCCCTCGGCTCTTCTGGGCCCCGTACCCTCATTCGCCGCACCTTCACCCTCGATGTTCCAGGGCCCGGAGAGGGGGATAGGCAGCCTAAAGATCACCCCTTGGCTCCACGCCACAACGCAGGGATTACTGGGGATTATGGAGCCAGGTGCGGTAAGCCTGCGAAAATACCCCCATCTCCCAGCGCCGTCCGGTGAAGAGCGTTTGCCGTTGCCCAGGCAACCGGCTTGGTGGGAGGGGGAGGAAGGGTGCAGCAACCGGGACTCCCGGCCACTCGAGACTGACGGAGGGTGGATGAGCTCAGCTGATGGGGAGCGTGGACTTGTGCTCGCAAGGCAGGGATCCACCTCGGCTCCTGTCGAGAGTCTTGTGATTTATTGAACCTGGTGTGGGCAGAGTCAGGGACAGCAATCACTGCAAACATCAGATAATCTCGTTCTCCACCCAGTTTCTTCAGCTTATCGCCGACTGACGATGCAAGCTCTACATACGCACTGGGATTGTGGCCATTGCTGCTCTATGGGTTTATATTTTGCTTTTGCTTGTAACACAAACAATGTTCCAATAAATTAACAGCCATTTTAACACCTAATTCCAATCTTTCCGGGTCTGGTGTGGGTTTAATTACATCGAAGCGTGACTAACACTGGCTTACAGGTGATGTTATCTCAAAGAAGGAAATTAATTGGCCGGAAGTCGATAACAGCAACCACAGCTTGCATTTATATAGCGCCTATAACATTGTGAAACGTCTCAAGGTGCTTCACCAGAGCGATGGTCAGACAAAATCGGGCATCGAGGCACGCAAGGAGATATTAGGAAGGTGACCAAAAGTCAGTCAGAGGTAGGTTTTAAGGAGTGTCTTAAAGGACGAGAGAGAGGTGGAGAGGTTTAGGAAGGAGATTAGAGATAGGGAGGGGCGAGGGCCATGAAGGGATTTGAAAACAATGAGGAGAATTTTGAAATCGAGGCGTTGCTTAACCGGGAGCCAGCGTAGGTCAGTGAGCACAGGGGTTGATGGGTGAGCGGGACTCGGTGCGAGTTAGGACACGGGGCAGTGAGTACAGGGGTTGATGGGTGAGTGGGACTGGGTGTGAGTTAGGACACGGGTCAGCGAGCACAGGAGGTGATGGGTGAGCGGGACGGTGCGAGTTAGGACACGGGTCAGCGAGCACAGGGGGTGATGGGTGAGCAGGACTTGGTGCGAGTTAGGTCACAGGCAGTCAAGTTTTGGATGACCAAGTTTACGTAGGATAGATTGTGGGAGGCCAGCCAAGAGTGTGCTGGTAGTGAAGTCGAGAGGTAACAAAGGTGTGAATGAGGGTTTCAGCAGTGGATGAGCTGAGGCAGGGGTGGAGACGGGCGATGTTACGGAGGTGGAAATAGGCGGTCTTAGTTATGCTGTGGATATGTGGTTGAAGCTCATTTCAGGGTCAACTATGACACCTAGATTGTGAACAGCCTGGTTCAGCCTCAGTTAGGAGTTGGAGAGAGGGATGGAGCTGGTGGTGGGTACCAAAAACATTGGCTTCAATCTTCCGGTTTTTCTGCCCATCCAGAACTGGATGTGGGACAAGCAGTCTGACAATTTAGAGCCCGTGGAGGGGTGGAGAGAAGTGGTGGTGAGGTAAAGCTGGGTGTTATCAGCGTACATGTGGAAACTGACGCTGTGTTTTCGGATGATGTCGCCGAGGGGTAACATGTAGATGAGAAATAGGAGGGGCCGAGGATAGATCCTTGGGGGACACCAGAGGTAACGATGCGGGAAGAGAAGCTGTTGCAGGTGATTCTCTGGCTATGATTAGATGGATAAGAATGGAACCAGGCGAGTGCAGTCCACCCAGCTGGACGATGGTGGAGAGGTGTTGGAGGATGGAACCAGGCGAGTGCAGTCCACCCAGCTGGACGATGGTGGAGAGGTGTTGGAGGAAGATGGAGTGGTCACTGTGTCAAAGGCTGCAGACCGGTCCAGGAGGACGAGGAGGGATAGTTTACCTTTCGGTACTGTGGCAGGGGCAGAAACTGGATTGGAGAGATTCAAACATGGAGTTCCGGGAAAGATGGGCACGGATTTTGGAGGTAACAACATGTTCAAGGACTTTGGAGAGGAAAGGGAAGTTGGAGAATGAGTGATAGTTTGCAAGGACGGAAGGGACGAGGGTTGAGGAGCAGATTTGAAGGAGAGGGGACAGTGAGCAGAGAGCACCGTTGACCATGTCGGCTAACATGGGGGCCAGAACAGGAAGTTGGGTGGTCAGCAGTTTAGTGGGAATTGGGTCGAGGGAGCAGGAAGTGGGTCTCATGGACAGGATGAGCTCGGAGAGGTCAAGAGAGGGAGATCGGAGAGAAACTGGAGAAAGATGAGAGGTCGGGGCTGGGGGAAGCCTCGGAGGAAGTTTGGCCTAGTGGGCGAGGGGAAGGAAGGGAAGGGGCAGAGGGAGCTGATTGGATGGTCTCAATCTTGGAGACAAAAGTATGAGCTCCTCACAGTTGATGGAGGAGATGGTGGGGGGGGGGGGGGGGGCAGTGGTGAGGATGGAGGGGGAGATGAGGATTGAGGAGAGGGGGAGATGAGGTTGGTGGAGACGGACCGGGGTTAAGATGATGGTTAGCAGGAGAGAAAGGGAGCCTTGTTTCAGATTTCCAGCACCCACGGGCTGCGACGTGTCTTTCCTGTGTGGGTTGAGACTGAGACTGAAACATCAGGATGGGTTCTACATGCCTCGGGCACCCACCTCACCAACGCAGAAACAATCCTTTCACAGTATCACAGTCTCTATCTTAAATATATACATTTAAAAGGATAACTTTAAAACCCACATATCAAATAGAAAATTTCAAAATCTCCTGGAACCATTATCTGTATCTTTGCTCAGTACTTTTAGTGAGTTTTTATACTTATACAGAACCTAACTTCTTCTTCGTTTTCTCAATCGATCTTGTTGTTTTAATGCAGGAGACGCTATCCCTGGAACTTCATTCTGCTGGCAATTTTTGTACGTACTTCTCTCAATATTATTCAAGTTCAACATGCTAGTAATGTAAACATTATGTATCTGTTATATTCCTGTCATAAGCTATTCAGAAATTGCTAGAATTAAACCAGGGCTAACTCCCCTGCTCTCTCGGGTGCATGTAAAAGATCCCACGGCACTATTTCGAAGCAGAGCGGGGAGTTAAAGCACATGGGATTAATGTGCAAAGTTAAAGCACATGGGATTGGGGGTAGTGTGCTGACGTGGATTGAGAACTGGTTGTCAGACAGGAAGCAAAGAGTAGGAGTAAACGGGTACTTTTCAGAATGGCAGGCAGTGACTAGTGGAGTGCCGCAAGGTTCTGTGCTGGGGCCCCAGCTGTTTACATTGTACATTAATGATTTAGACGAGGGGATTAAATGCAGTATCTCCAAATTTGCGGATGATACTAAGTTGGGTGGCAGTGTGAGCTGCGAGGAGGATGCTATTAGGCTGCAGAGTGACTTGGATAGGTTAGGTGAGTGGGCAAATGCATGGCAGATGAAGTATAATGTGGATAAATGTGAGGTTATCCACTTTGGTGGTAAAAACAGAGAGACAGACTATTATCTGAATGGTGACAGATTAGGAAAAGGGAAGGTGCAACGAGACCTGGGTGTCATGGTACATCAGTCATTGAAGGTTGGCATGCAGGTACAGCAGGCGGTTAAGAAAGCAAATGGCATGTTGGCCTTCATAGCGAGGGGATTTGAATACAGGGGCAGGGAGGTGTTGCTACAGTTGTACAGGGCCTTGGTGAGGCCACACCTGGAGTATTGTGTACAGTTTTGGTCTCCTAACTTGAGGAAGGACATTCTTGCTATTGAGGGAGTGCAGCGAAGGTTCACCAGACTGATTCCCGGGATGGCGGGACTGACCTATCAAGAAAGATTGGATCAATTGGGCTTGTATTCACTGGAGTTCAGAAGAATGAGAGGGGACCTCATAGAAACGTTTAAAATTCTGACGGGTTTAGACAGGTTAGATGCAGAAAGAATGTTCCCAATGTTGGGGAAGTCCAGAACCAGGGGTCACAGTCTGAGGATAAGGGGTAAGCCATTTAGGACCGAGATGAGGAGAAACTTCTTCACCCAGAGAGTGGTGAACCTGTGGAATTCTCTACCACAGAAAGTAGTTGAGGCCAATTCACT
Source organism: Pristiophorus japonicus (assembly GCF_044704955.1). NCBI lineage: Eukaryota > Metazoa > Chordata > Chondrichthyes > Pristiophoridae > Pristiophorus > Pristiophorus japonicus. The sequence goes on from NC_091977.1 coordinate 543,306,585, forward strand.
AAATATATTCAAAAGGGAGTTAGATGAAGTCCTTACTACTCGGGGGATCAAGGGTTATGGCGAGAAAGCAGGAAGGGGGTACTGAAGTTTCATGTTCAGCCATGAACTCATTGAATGGCGGTGCAGGCTAGAAGGGCTGAATGGCCTGCTCCTGCACCTATTTTCTATGTTTCTATGTTTCTATGTTCTTCCCGGTGTCCTGGCCAATATTTATCCCTCAATCAACATCACTAAAACAGATTATCCAGTCTTTATCATATTGCTGTGTGTGGGAGCTTGCTGTGCGCAAATTGGCTGCAGCGTTTCCCACATTACAACAGTGACTACACTTCAAAAGTAATTAATTAGTTGTAAAGCACTTTGGGACGTCGTGATTGGCGCTATAGAAATGCAAGTCTTTCTTTACTAAAATAGTGTTTCTTTTCTCTCTCCGCCCATTTTTCCGCACCTTCCCCCTCGCCACCCTCAACAACGCTGCAGTTTCCGCTTCGATTATAACAACGAAACATAGAAAATAGGTGCAGGCCCTTTGAGCCTGCACCGCCATTCAATGAGTTCATGGCTGAACATGCAACTTCAGTACCCCATTCCTGCTTTCTCACCATACCCCTTGATCTCCCTTGTAGTAAGGACTACATCTAACTCCTTTTTGAATATATTTAGTGAATTGGCCTCAATAACTTTCTGTGGTAGAGAATTCCACAGGTTCACCACTCTCTGGGTGAAGAAGTTCCTCCTCATCTCGGTCCTAAATGGCTTACCCCTTATCCTTAGACTGTGACCCCTGGTTCTGGACTTCCCCAACATTGGGAACATTCTTCCTGCATCTAACCTGTCTAAACCCGTCAGAATTGTAAACGTTTCTATGAGATCCCCTCTCATTCTTCTGAACTCCAGTGAATACAAGCCCAGTTGATCCAGTCTTTCTTGATAGGTCAGTCCCGCCATCCCGGGAATCAGTCTGGTGAACCTTCGCTGCACTCCCTCAATAGCCAGAATGTCCTTCCTCAGGTTAGGAGACCAAAACTGTACACAATACTCCAGGTGTGGCCTCACCAAGGCCCTGTACAACTGTAGTAACACCTCCCTGCCCCTGTACTCAAATCTCCTCGCTATGAAGGCCAACATGCCATTTGCTTTCTTAACCGCCTGCTGTACCTGCATGACAACCTTCAATGACTGATGTACCATGACACCCAGGTCTCGTTGCACCTCCCCTTTTCCTAATCTGTCACCATTCAGATAATAATCTGTCTCTGTTTTTACCACCAAAGTGGATAACCTCACATTTATCCACATTATACTTCATCTGCCATGCATTTGCCCATTCACCTAACCTATCCAAGTCACTCTGCAACCTCATAGCATCCTCCTCGTAGCTCACACTGCCATCCAACTTAGTGTCATCCGCAAATTTGGAGATACTACATTTAATCCCCTCGTCTAAATCATTAATGTACAGTGTAAACAGCTGGGGCCCCAGCACAGAACCCCCTAGTCACCGCCTGCCATTCTGAAAAGTCCCCATTTACTCCTACTCTTTGCTTCCTGTCTGACAACCAGTTCTCAATCCACGTCAGCACACTACCCCCAATCCCATGTGCTTTAACTTTGCACATTAATCTCTTGTGTGGGACCTTGTCGAAAGCCTTCTGAAAGTCCAAATACACCACATCAACTGGTTCTCCCTCGTCCACTCTACTGGAAACATCCTCAAAAAATTCCAGAAGATTTGTCAAGCATGATTTCCCTTTCACAAATCCATGCTGACTTGGACCTATCATGTCACCTCTTTCTAAAAGAACTTGCATTTCTATAGCACCTTTCACATCCTCAGGAAATCCTTGCGCTTTACAGCCAATTAACTTTTGAAGTGTAACTGCAGTTGTACGGTAGGAAACGCGACAGCCAATTTGCGCACAGCAAGCTCCCACAAACAGCAGTGCGTTAAATGACTATATTATTTGTTTTTGGTGACGTTGCTTGAGTGATAAATATTGATCCTGGACACCAGGGAGAGTTTCCCTGCTCTTCTTTGAACAGTGACCGTGGGATGTTTTACACCCACCCGAGAGGGCAAATGGGGCCTCGCTTTAACGTCCCATCGGGAAGACAGCACCTCCGACTGGGAGTGTTGGCCTGGATCATGGGCTCCAGTTTCTGGACTGGGGCTTGAACCCACAACTTTCCGACTCGCAAGGTGAACATGCTGCCCACTGAGCCACACGGTGACACGCCCTGTATTACTGGTGGCTGGGACAGCAGTCTGACTTACTCCAGTCCTGCCTCCCGGATGCTCTTCCTTCACTTAGGGCGGTCTTTGGTCCAGGGACTCCCAGGTGTCGGTGGGGATGTTGCACTTTATCAGGGAGGCTTTGAGGGTGTCCCTGTAACGTTTCCTCTGCTCACCTGGGGCTCGTTTGCCATGAAGGAGTTCCGAGTAGAGCGCTTGCTTTGGGAGTCTCGTGTTGGGCATGAGGACAATGTGGCCCGCCCAGCGGAGCTGGTCGAGTGTGGTCAGTGCTTCGATGCCTGGTCGAGGACACTAATTGTATAAACCTGGGCTGGCACCAGGAGAAATCACCATGAAAACTGCCGGATTGTCATAAAGACCCAACTGGGTCACTGATGTCCTTCAGGGAAGGGAACCCGCCCTGACCCGGTCTGGGCTACACGTGACCCCAGTGGTTGACGTCACTGCTCTCGGGGAAACAAGAAATCTGGTCTCGTCATCATCCCATCCCAAGAGCAAATTAATACCCAGGCCGCAGGAGTTGGCCATTCTGACCCTTATAATAAACACAAGAAATAGGAGCAGGAGTCGGCCATACGGCCCCTCGAGCCTGCTCCGCCATTTAATAAGATCATGACTGATCTGATCATGGACTCAGCTCCACTTCCCTGCCCGCTCCCCGTAACCCTTGACTCATCGTTTTCTTCATCGTGGCCAACCACTGTTGAAGTTGGGATCTGATTGAATTTCCCTGCCCTTGTCTGATGCAGTCTCTCCTTCTCTCCTCAGACTCTCAGCATGTCGTACATGGCGGGGATGCTGACCACGTAAGAGCTTATTATAAAGCACAACTTCTCTCGCACCTTGTCCCAGTTACCCAGCGCGGTAATCCGACCACCGCAGTGGGAAGTACACGAGGAAAGGGATAGAAGGATGTGTCGATGGGGGTGAGATGAAGAGGGGTCGGGAGAGGCTCGTGTGGAGCACAAACACCGGCACGGACCTGTTTCTGTGCTGCAGACTCGATGTAATTCTCTCCGTTTGGTCCCAAAGATAGAACGATGCTTCTGCTTACTCGTGTCCCTCTCCTACCTCTGTCACAGTGCTTGATGCCAGTCCAGTTTTTTATTGCATTTGCTCACATTGTCAACCACAGTTTCCCATCAGATCAGATTCGGTCATATGTGTGTTCCAAGAACAGTATCGGAGCTGATGGTTGAGTGTGGCAGGGCACAGCCTGGTGTGTCACGGGGCCCTGCAGGCCACAGCGTGCTGGCTTGATGCTGATTCTGTCCTCAGCCAACAACACCCCAGCCCCCGCAGCACACATTTCCAGCGAGCTCAGAAGCAATTTCCCTGTGTTTTACCAGAATAATACCGGGGCTAAAAGGGTTAAATTATGAGGACAGATTGCAACAGACTAGGCTTGTATTCTCTCGAAGACTAAGGGATGATCTTAAGAACATAAGAAATAGGAGCAGGAGTCGGCCATTTGGTCCCTCGAGCCTGCTCCGGCATTCAATATGATCGTGGCTGATCTGATCATGGACTCAACTCCACTTCCCTGCCCGCTCCCCATAACCCTTTACTCCCTTATCTCTCAAATGCCCATCTCCGCCTTAAATATATTCAATGACCCAGCCTCCACAGCTCTCTGGGGCAGAGAATTCCACAGATTTACAACCCTCTGAGAGAAGAAATTTCTCCTCATCTCAGTTTTAAATGGGCAGCCCCTTATTCTGAGACTATATCCCCTACTTTTAGTTTCCCCTATGAGTGGAAATATCCTCTCTGCATCCATCTTGTCGAGCCCCCTCATTATCTTATACATTTCGATAAGATCACCTCTCATTCTTCTGAACTCCAATGAGTATAGGCCCAACCTACTCAACCTATCTTCATAAGTCAACTCCCTCATCTCTGGAATCAACCCAGTGAACCTCCTCTGAACAGCCTCCAATGCAAGTATATCCTTCCTTAAATACGGAGACCAAGTACTGTACGCAGTACTCCAGGTGTGACCTCACCAATACCCTTTACAGTTGTAGCAGGACTTCCCTGCTTTTATACTCCATCCCCCTTGCAATAAAGGCCAACATTCCATTTGCCTTCCTGATCACTTGCTGTACCTGCATACTAACTTTTTGTGTTTCATGCACAAGGACCTCCAGGTCCCTCTGTACTGCAGCACTTTGCAATTTTTCTCCATTTAAATTATAATTAGCTTTTCTATATTTTTCTGCCAAAGTAGATAACCTCACATTTTCCCACATTGCCAAATGTTTCCCCACTCACTTAGCCTGTCTCTTTCCCTTTGTAGATTTTTTGTGACCTCCTCACAATTTGCTTTCCCACCCATCTTTGTATCATCAGTAAACTTGTCTACATTACACTCGGTCCCTTCATCCAAGTCATTAATATAGATTGTAAATAGTTGAGGTCCAGCACCGATTCCTGCAACACCCCACTAGTTACAGTTTGCCAACTGGAAAAAGACTCATTTATCCCGATTCTGTTTTCTGTTAGTTAGCCAATGCTAATATATTACCCCCAATCCCGTGAACTTTTACCTTGTGCAGTAACCTTTTATGTGGCACCTTGTCAAATGCCTTCTGGAAATCCAAATACACCACCTCCACTGGTTCCCTTTATCCACTCTGCTTGTTACATCCTCAAAAAACTCCAGCAAATTTGTCAAACATGACTTCCCCTTCATAAATCCATGCTGACTCTGCCTGACCGAATTATGTTTTTCCAAATGTCCTGCTACTGCTTCTTTAATAATGGACTCCAACATTTTCCCAACCACAGATGTTAGGCTAACTGGTCTATAGTTTCCTGCTTTTTGTCTGCCTCCTTTTTTAAATAGGGGCATTACATTTGTGCTTTTCCAATCCGCTGAGACCTCCCCAGAATCCAGGGAATTTTGGTAAATTACAACCAATGCATCCACAATCCCTGCCGCTACTTCTTTTAGGACCCTAGGATGCAGACCATCAGGTCCAGGGGACTTGTCCGCCTTTAGTACCATTATTTTACCGAGTACTACTTCTTGAGTGATTGTATTAAGTTTCCCCCTCCCTTAAGGGATGATAAGATTTGATAGGCTAGAGAGAGGGAAACTATTTCCTCTGGTGTGGGAGAGTGCAGAACAAGGGGCATAACCTGACCGTTGGAGCCAGGGGTGATGTCAGGAAGCACTTCTTCACGCAGTGGGAATCTGGAACTCTCTTTCCCAACCCCCCCACCAAAAGGCTGCTGAGGCTGGGGGAGGGGTCAATTGAAAATTTCAAAACTGAGATTGATGGGTTTGTGTTGATTCAGGGTATTAAGGTTTGCGGAACCAAGGCGGGTAGATGGAGTTAAGGTACAAATGAGCCAGGATCTAACTGAATGGCGGAGCAGGCTGGAGGGGCTCCTGCTCCTAGCCCAACACACACTGGTAACCGAACCCGAGAACCATGTGCGCTGAGGCTCGGGGTTAATCTATCCACGATTGAAGGCACTGGTTCGTGAGGAGCGTCTGGTTTGGGGCGTGCCGGGAGTCTCATTCGGCATTCCCAGTAACTGCAGCATTTATATTTGTTTGTTTTAACCTGCCTGCCTTCTGCCTCCTGCTCCTAGTCACCACAACACAAAGAGTGTGATACTGTGCATTGGGATCACCGCCCTGGTCTGCCTCGCAGTCAGCATCTTCTCCTTCCAGACAAGGGTACGTGGAACTTTTCCTCATTCTATGGACGCAGGTGTTGTGGCAAGGCCGCATTTATTGCCCATCCCGAGTTACCTCCAGACTGTGGTGGTGGTCCGACTGATTGGCTTTGCACAGCCGTTAATCCCAGGAGAGTACTGAGGGACTGCCGCACTGTCGGAGGGGCAGTACTGAGGGACTGCCGCACTGTCGGAGGGGCAGTACTGAAGGAGCACCGCACTGTCGGAGGGGCAGTACTAAGGGAGTGCGGCACTGTCGGAGGGGCAGTACTGAGGGAGCGCCGCACTGTCGGAGGGGCAGTACTGAGGGAGTGCCGCACTGTCGGAGGGGTAGTACTGAGGGAGTGCCGCACTGTCGGAGGGGCAGTACTGAGGGAGCGCCGCACTGTCGGAGGGACAGTACTGAGGGAGAGCCGCACTGTCGGAGGGGCAGTACTGAAGGAGCACCGCACTGTCGGAGGAGCAGTACTGAAGGAGCACCGCACTGTCGGAGGGGCAGTACTGAGGGAGTGCGGCACTGTCGGAGGGGCAGTACTGAGGGAGCGCCGCACTGTCGGAGGGGCAGTACTGAGGGAGTGCCGCACTGTCGGAGGGGCAGTACTGAGGGAGTGCCACACTGTCGGAGGGGCAGTACTGAGGGAGCGCCGCACTGTCGGAGGGGCAGTACTGAGGGAGCGCCGCACTGTCGGAGGGGCAGTACTGAGGGAGCACCGCACTGTCGGAGGGGCAGTACTGAGGGAGCGCCGCACTGTCGGAGGGGCAGTACTGAGGGAGTGCTGCACTGTCGGAGGGGCAGTACTGAGGGAGTGCCGCACTGTCGGAGGGGCAGTACTGAGACTGGGAGTGGTCTTGGGTGAAAGTAAAATATTTAATTCGAAGAGCATCAGGGGTTTCTCCCCTGTCCTGTTCAACATTCCCCCCTCAACCAATATCACGACCAGTTGAACTGCCCATTGACCTTGATGCTGTTGGAGTAATGTTGCTGTGCAAGAATCAGCTACCACGTTCGCGTACAGCACAGCAGTGACTGAGCTTCAAAGTTACAGGGAGCAGGCAGAGGTCGTTACGAGGGGCACCGGGCAGGGAGGGGTCACCGGTCGGGTCGGGGTCACTGGGCAGGGAGGGGTCACTGGGCAGGGTGGGGTCACCGGTCGGGTCGGGGTCACTGGGCAGGGAGGGGTCGAGGAGGGGTCACTGGGCAGGGAGGGGTCGAGGAGGGGTCACTGGGCAGGGAGGGGTCACTGGGCAGGGAGGGGTCGAGGAGGGGTCACTGGGCAGGGAGGGGTCACTGGGCAGTGGTTCTGTCCTCCAACATGCCATCGTGGGGAGCACCCGCTGCCGTCCCGTCGGTTGGTTCGGCCCCGCCCCCACCCGTTAGTCTGGCCCCGCCCCCGCCCGTTCCTCGGGAGGTTCCTGCAGTGGGTGCAGCCCGATGGAGAAATCCCTGCCACTAACTGTTGCTTTTTGTCACAGTTTGACTTCACGTCGTGCCACGGGCTGCTGTTTGGGCTGATGATGGCCTTGTTTATCACCGGGATCGTTATGGCGTTCACCGTGCCATTCGGATACGTAAGTAATGTGCGACCCACACCTGCCGCAGCTATTCGTACCGTTAGTATGTCAGAAAAAACGGGAGAGAAGATTACAAACAATGAAAGGTTGTTCTCAGCGTTTGGTACAATGGGGAACAGACTTGGGACAATTAGCAGAAGAGCAAGAGTGGAGTTAGAATTCTTCATCTACAGAGTTATTGGAACGTAGAATGCTTTACTTTAATTCAGTATTGATTCTAGGCCGGCATTTATTGGCCATCCCCAGTTGCCCCGAGAAGATGGAGGAGTGTCTTGAATCGCAGGTAGCGGGTTTTGTCGCAAACTGAGTGACTCACTGGACTACGTCACAGGGCAGTTAAAAGTCAACCACATTGTGCAGGACTGGAGTCACCTATAGGCCCAGGCCGGGTAATGACGGCAAGTTGCCTACCCTCAATGGCCAGCTGGGTTGTTGTGACAATCTGACAGCAGACAAGGCAGCCATTCGGCCCATAGTGCCCGTGCCAGCTCCAACCAGTCCCACTCCCCGCTTTCCCCACAGCCCTGAAAAATTTCTCCCCTTCCAGTATTTATCCAATTCCCATTTGAAAGTTACGATTGAATCTGCTCCCACCGCCCTTTCAGGCAGCGCGTTCCCGATCACAACAACTCGCTGCGTATACACATTCTCCCCATCTCTCCACCGATTCTTTTGCCGATGCACCGACCCGCCTGTCAGTGGAACGTTTCTTCTTCATTTTGAACACTTCTATTAAATCTTCCCGTAACCTTCTCTGCTCTGAGGAGAACAACCCCACATAACTGAAGTCCCTCATCCCTGGGACCATTCAGTAAATCTCCCCTGCACCCTCTCCTTGTTCAGCTTCCTAAAGAGTGGTGCCAGAATTAGACGCACTACTCCAGCTGAGGTGTCAAAATTAGAATTAATACTGAGACATACTTAAAAACCTGACCTTAAATCTGTGCCCACTGGTCACCAAACCTCCTGTCAGCAGGAACCGTTTCTCCTTTACTCTATCAAAACCTCTCATAAGTGACCATAAGAATTAGGAGCAGGAGTAGGCCATATGGTTTTTCGAGCCTGATCCACCATTCAATAAGATCAAGGCTGATCTTCAACCTCAACTCTACTGTTCCCCTCACAGTCCCCATATCCCTAGAGTCCAAAAATTCATCCATCTCAGCCTTGAATATACTGCCCTCTGGGGCAGAGAATTCCAAAGATTCACCACCCTCTGAGTGAAGAAATTCCTCCTCATCTCAGTCTTAAGTGGCCGACCCCTTATCCTGAGACTGTGACCCCTGGTTCTAGACTCCCCAGCCAGGGGGAAACATCCTCCCTGCATCTACCCTGTCAAGCCCTCTCAGAATCTTATGTTTCAATGAGATCACCTCTCATTCTTCTAAACTCTATGAGGAAAGGTTGAGGAGGTTGGGCCTCTACTCATTGGAATTCAGAAGAATGAGAGGTTGGGTCATTGAATAAATTTAAGACAGAGGTAGACAGTTTCTTAACCGATAAGGGAATAAGGGGTTATGGGGAGCGGGCAGGGAAGTGGAGCTGAGTCCATGATCGGATCAGCCATGATCGTATTAAATGGCGGAGCAGGCTCGAGGGGCCGAATGGTCTACTCCTGCTCCTATTTCTTATGTTCTTATAGGCCGAGTCGACTCAGTCTCTCCTCATAGGACAATCCCTCCATCCCAGGAATATCTGCGTGCTGGTCGAGTTGGAGCCAGCAGCAAGGAGTGTGTTTATGGGATAAATGGTTGTCATTAGTTGCACGCTGACGATCTGGTCCTTTCTCAAACCCTGGTGGCCGTCGGGGCGGTGGGTTGGGGGAGGGGGGGGGGAAGAAGCGTTATGAGTAAGGAGCTTATACTGTGAGAAACATGTCGGCACTAACTGGTTACTGCGCCTCTTCAATTTCAGCTCCCCTGGTTGCAGACATTTTATGCTGGGCTCGGAGCCATCGCCTTCACACTGGTAAATAAATTAGAACGATTTCATTTTTTTGGGGGGGTCTAGGACCTGCAGCAAATGGAAGAGAGTTTGAGAAGCCGAGACGATTGGTTCCAGTTTTCCCCATGTGGTGTCTTGTCCTGTCCCTGAGGATTGGGTGGATTACAGAGTGTCACCTTTCACCACAGGGCCAGCTTCCATTACAGTCCCCACACTGCTTCCCTTGCATTTGGTTCTTGCATGGGGCTGATGGCCAATTGGAGTGTCAGGCAGTCTTGGGGCTGAGGAACATTATCGCAGATAGGGTTGGAGGATTGGAATGTTCAACGGCCCTGGGACTGACTGACTCCGTCGCACTTCTGGTCAGACCCACCTTGGGCACTGTGTCCAGTTCTGGTCAGACCCACCTTGGGCACTGTGTCCAGTTCTGGTCAGTCCCACCTTGAATACTGTGTCCAGTTCTGGTCAGTCCCACCTTGGGCACTGTGTCCAGTTCTGGTCAGACCCACCTTGGGCACTGTGTCCAGTTCTGGTCAGACCCACCTTGGGCACTGTGTCCAGTTCTGGTCAGTCCCACCTTGAGCACTGTGTCCAGTTCTGGCCAGACCCACCTTGAGCACTGTGTCCCATTCTGGGCAGACCCACCTTGAGCACTGTGTCCAGTTCTGGTCAGTCCCACCTTGAGCACTGTGTCCAGTTCTGGTCAGTCGCACTTTGAGCACAGAAACATAGAAAATAGATGCAGGAGTAGGCCATTTAGCCCTTCGAACCTGCACCGCCATTCAATAAGATCATGGCTGATCATTCCCTCAGTACTCCTTTCCTGCTTTCTCTCCATACCCCTTGATCTCGTAAGGGCCATATCTAACTCCCTCTTGAATATATCCAATGAACTGGCATCAACAACTCTCTGCGGCAGGGAATTCCACAGGTTCACAACTCTCTGAGTGAAGAAGTTTCTCCTCATCTCAGTCCCAAATGCCCTACCCCTTATCCTAAGATTGTGTCCCCCGGTTCTGGACTTCCCCAACATCGGGAACATTCTACCCGCATCTAACCTGTCCAGTCCCGTCAGAATCTTATGTTTCTGTGAGATCCCCTCTCATCCTTCTGAACTCCAATGTATAAAGACCCAATTGATCCAGTCTCTCCTCATATGTCAGTCCTGCCATCCCAGAAATCAGTTTGGTGAACCTTCGCTGCACTCCCTCAATAGCAAGAACATCCTTCCTCAGGAGGAGACCAAAACTGAACACAATATTCCAGGTGAGGCCTCACCAATGCCCTGTACAACTGCAGTAAGACCTCCCTGCTCCTATACTCAAATCCCCTCGCTATGAAGGCCAACATGCCATTTGTCTTCTTTACCACCTGCTGTACCTGCATGCCAGCTTTCAATGGCTGATGAACCTTGACACCCAGGTATCGTTGCACTGCCCCTTTTCCTAATCTGCTGCCATTCAGATAATATTCTGTCTTCGTGGATAACCTCACATTTATCCACATTATACTGCATCTGCCATGTATTTGCCCACTCACCTAACCTGTCCAAGTCACCCTGCAGCCTCCTAGCGTCCCCCTCACAGCTCACACCGCCACCCAGTTTAGTGTCATCTGCAAACTTGGAGATATTACACTCAATTTATTCATCCAAATCATTGATGTATATTGTAAAGAGCTGGGGTCCCAGCACTGAGCCCTGCGGCACTCCACTAGTCACTGCCTGCCATTCTGAAAAGGACCCGTTTATCCTGACTCTCTGCTTCCTGTCTGCCAACCAGTTCTCTATCCACGTCAGTATATTACCCCCAATACCATGTGCTTTGATTTTGCACACCAGTCTCTTGTGTGGGATCTTGTCAAAAGCCTTTTGATAGTCCAAATACACCACATCCACTGGTTCTCTCTTGTTGACTCTACTAGTTACATCTTCAAAAAATTCCAGAAGATTTGTTAAGCATGATTTCCCTTTCATAAATCCATGCTGACTTGGACCGATCCTGTCACTGCTTTCCAAATGCGCTGCTATTTCATCTTTAATAATTGATTCCAACATTTTCCCCACTACTGATGTCAGGCTAACCGGTCTATAATTACCTGCTTTCTCTCTCCCTCCCTTTTTAAAAAGTGGTGTTGCATTAGCTACCCTCCAGTCCACAGGAACTGATCCAGAGTCGATAGACTGTTGGAAAATGATCACCAATGCATCCACTATTTCTAGGGCCACTTCCTTAAGTACTCTGGGATACAGACTATCAGGCCCCGGGGATTTATCGGCCTTCAATCCCATCAATTTCCCTAACACAATTTCCCGCCTAATAAGGATATCCTTCAGTTCCTCCTTCTCACTAGACCCTCGGTCCCCTAGTATTTCCGGAAGGTTATTTGTGTCTTCCTTCGTGAAGGCAGAACCAAAGTATTTGTTCAACTGGTCTGCCATTTCTTTGTTCCCCATTATAAATTCACCTGAATCCGACTGCAAGGGACCTACATTTGTCTTCACTAATCTTTTTCTCTTCACATATCTATAGAAGCTTTTGCAGTCAGTTTTTATGTTCCCGGCAAGCTTCTTCTCGTACTCTATTTTCCCCCCTCTTAATTAAACCCTTTGTCCTCCTCTGCTGATTCTAAATTACTCCCAGTCCTCAGGTTTGCTGCTTTTTCTGGCCAATTTATATGCCTATTCCTTGGATTTAACACTATCCTTAATTTCCCTTGTTAGCCATGGTTGAGCCACCTTCCCCGTTTTATTTTTACTCCAGACAGGGATGTACAATTACTGAAGTTCATCCATGTGATCCTGAAATGTTTGCCATTGCCTATCCACCGTCATTTGCCAGTCCATTCTAGCCAAATCACGCCTCAAACCATCGAAGTTACCTTTCCTTAAGTTCAGGGCCCTAGTTTCTGAATTAACTGTCACTCTCCATCTTAATAAGGAATTCTACCATATTATGGTCACTCTTCCCCAAGGGGCCTCGCATAACACGATTGCTAATTAGTCCTTTCTCATTACACATCACCCAGTCTAGTATGGCCAGCTCCCTAGTTGGTTCCTCGACATATTGGTCCCTCGACATATTGGTCTAGAAAACCATCCCTAATACACTCCAGGAAATCCTCCTCCACCGCATTGCTACCAGTTTGGTTAGCCCAGTCAATATGTAGATTAAAGTCGCCCATGATAACTGCTGTACCTAATTTCTTGTTTGATGCTGTCCCCAACCTCACTACTACTGTTTGGTGGTCAGTACACAACTCCCACTCGTGTTTTCTGCCCTTTGGTATTCCGTAGCTCCACCCATACCGATTCCACATAATCCAAGCTAATGTCCTTCCTTACTATTGCATTAATTTCCTCTTTAACCAGCAATGCCACCCCATCTCCTTTTCCTTTCTGTCTATCCTTCCTAAATGTTGAATACCCCTGGATGTTGAGTTCCCAGCCTTGGTCACCCTGGAGCCATGTCTCCGTGATGCTAATTACATCATATCCGTTAACTGCTATCTGCGCAGTTAATTCGTCCACCTTCTTCCAAATACTCCTCACATTGAGGCACAGAGCCTTCAGGCTTGTCTTTTTAATACCCTTTGCCCCTTTAGGATTTTGCTGTAATGTGGCCCTTTTTGATTTTTGCCTTGGGTTTCTCTGCCCTCCACTTTTACTTTTCTTTCTATCTTTTGCTTCTGTCTCCATTCTACTTCCCTCTGTCTCCCTGCATAGGTTCCCATCCCCCTGCCATATTAGTTTAACTCCTCCCCAACAGCACTAGCGAACACTCCCCCTAGGACATTGGTTCCAGTCCTGTCCAGGTGCAGACCGTCCGGTTTGTACTGGTCCCACCTCCCCCAGAACCAGTTCCAATGTCCCAGGAATTTGAATCCCTCCCTTCTACATCACTCCTCAAGCCACGTATTCATCTGAGCTGTCCTGCGATTCCTACTCTGACTAGCACGTGGCACTGGTAGCAATCCTGAGATTACTACTTTTGAGGTCCTACTTTTTAATGTCCAGTCCTGGCCAGGCCCACCTTGAGCACCATGTCCAGTTCTGGGCAGGCCCACCTTGGACACTGTGTGCAGTTCTGGTCACTGAGACACAAGGTGTTCAAGCACTGGAGGCGAAGCAGAGAAGAGTCACGAGACTGATCCCAGGGTCTGGGTTATGGGTGGAGAATGGAAAAACCTGTGCTATTCAACCTGGAAAGGAGAAGTGTCTACGGTGATAGAGAGATATATGCAAGAGCGCCCAGTGGGTATCACTCTTGAGTCAGAAGGTCAAGGGTTTAAGTCCCGCTCCAGACACTTCTGCACAAATGTCTCGGCTGACACTCCAGTGCAGTGCTGAGGGAGTGCTGCACTGCCGGAGGTGGGTCTTTCGGATGAGGCGTTAAACCGAGGCCCTGTCGTCTCCTCTCAGATGGACGCAAGAGATGCTACATCACTATTTTGAAGAACAGGGGAGTTCTCCCCGGTGTCTGCCAATATTTATCCCTCAACCAACATCACCAAAAAGTTGATCATTATCACGTTGCTGTTTGTGGGATCTTGCTGTGTGCAAATGTGCTGCCGTGTTTCCCACATTACAGGACTTTTGAAGCGTAGTCATTGTTGTAAAACGTTTTGGGACATCCCGAGTTGGTGAAAGGCAAGTTTGCTCTTCTGTAAATGGTGGGGACAAAGTTCATCCGGAACGCTGGGAATGGGATGGGTTCAAACTCGTGAAAGGCAACTTTGGGATTGATATCGAGATCCTTCGCACACGCACACAAGGATTAACACTTGAAACCCAACAACACAATTTCACGCAGCTATGGGCGTGGGGAGTGTTGGGTCTTGCTGGGTGAATGATGTAATACGGGCCTCCGTCCTCAGTAAGGATCTTGTGAAATTGTGTGCAGCCGGTCCCCAGGCATGGCCTGGATTCACTGGCGAATCCTGTTGTATCTGCAGCTGCCTCCGTGACTTCCCTCTGTTACTCTTCGCAGTTCCTGGCTTACGATACACAGCTTCTGGTGGGGAATAAACGCTACTCCCTGAGTCCCGAAGAACACGTGTTTGCAGCACTCTGCCTCTACATTGACATCCTCTACATCTTCATGTTTCTCCTCCAGCTGTTCGGGAATCGAGATTGAGCAGCTCTGGGCTCGCTCCCAGCAATTTTATATCTTGTTTTCAGCTGTATTCTTTTTAAAAGTATTTTTTTGTTTTATATTTGTATCGTGTTTGAAGCAGCCACAAGCCCCCGCCCACATAAACCCACCTCTCTCCCCCACAGACCCCCTCACTTACATTTGTATGAATAACAAAAGCCAGATTTCGGCCTCAACCATTCAAGATGTACAGCACTAACCCCGAAGTTATTATAAATAATTCTTTGTATTTTCTGTGTGATTGTAAAGCATGACCACCCTGGGTTCCCTCGTCAGTCTGGTTAGGTTGTAGTTATGTTGAGTTTGATGTATAATGTATATGTGTTGGTGCAGATGGCCAGTTTCAGTATCGGTGTGCAACAGACCCTTGTGATAGAATAGAACCAGGACTTCGCCTTGTCCCCAAACTCTTTCACTCGGCATCGTTTCCCGTTCCCGAACAGAAGCTCGGTACCCTGCTCCGCCGGCTCCCACCCCGGTTATAACTGGGGCTGATCACGTTGATTCCAGCCCCCGTCTCCCTTCCGAGCAGCAGCTCGCCTGCGATGTGTTTCTCTCTCTCTCTCTCGTGCTCTGACTCCGCCACAGCACCCAGAGCCCTGAGAGCGAGAGTCGGCTACACCTGGCAGTTTGCTGCGTTTGCTGTCGGCCACGTGGCTGCCGCTTTGCCGTTGAATGTCAGGGCGACCCAATTTGCAAAGTGGGAGGGCAGCCTGGGACTGCTGAGCAGGAGCAAGCAGCAGGATCCGAGATAACACCCGCTTCCCCTCTCGCCTGCTCCGGGCTCCGGCCTCCAGCGTAACTTTTGAACAAATAAAAAAGAAATGGGGGAATCCGTTCTTTGGGAATGAGGATGGACTCTCATTGTATTAATGTGAAATCTGTGACAGTATTCTCTGGATTCCTGTAACCTTTGTACTCTTTGAATTAAATATTGTTACTGCCTTTTCAACTGGTCTCGAAGCTGCTTCTTTTCAGTCGGTGCGTTCATAAAAAATAGGAGCAGGAATAGGCCATATGGCCCCTCGAGCCGATTCCGCCATTTAATACAACTCTGGTCCACTTCCCTGACCTGCCCGCTTTTATACACCTCAATTAAATCCCTTCTCAGCCTCCTGGTCCAAAGAACACAACCCCAGCCTATCCAATCTTTCCTCATAGCTAAAATTCCCAGTCCAGGCAACATCCTTGTAAATCTCCTCTGTACCCTCTCTAGTACAATGAGTATCGGTGAGGGCGATGGTGTCTCTGGGGAATGCAGGCAGAGCCAATTCCGAGGCACCACAGGAGGAGGGACAAAGAATAAAAGAGTCCTAGTGATAGGGGATTCTATAGCTCGGGGAACAGAGAGGCGTTTCTGCGGCCCCAGATGTGGCTCTGGAATGGTTTGGTGCCAGGATCAATGATGTCACAGGGCGGCCGCAGGGCATTCTGGGGGAGAGAGAGTGTAAACAGCCAGAGGTCGTGGTCCATATCGGGACCAATGACATCGGTAAAAAGAGGGATGAGGTGCTACAAGCAGTAGCAAGCGCTAGGAAGAAAATTAAAGGGTGGACCTCAATGGTAGTAATTTCCGGGTTACTACCGGTGCCACGTGCTAATGAGTACAAGAATAGAGGGAGCAGCGAGAGATTGTAGAGGGATGTGACCAGGGCCCAGGAGAGGCGAGGGCCTAGGGGCAGCACGGACCAGCCCACACTGCGATATGTGTGCGCACTGGGTCCGTGCAGCAGAGCTGGTCTCCAGTTGTCTTGATTAACCCTTGCCACTGGACCAAGACCTCGCTCTGTTAAGCCCGTGTGGTGGCTGGTGTGCAACGGTCACAACATGTAAAAAAAATCCACGTACAGGCATCTTCCACCCTTCAACATGTAGTTCGGGACCTGGAATATTAGGTCCTTCATTGAAACACCTGTGAACTCATCCTTTTTTGGTGTGGAAGCAAGTCATCCTCGATACAAGGGACCGCCTATGATGATGAGTGCAATCACATCTTTCCTGTAATGTGGTGACCAGAACTGCACGCAGTACTCTAGCTGTGGCCTAACTAGTGTTTTATACAGTTCAAGCACAACCTCCCTGCTCTTGTATTCTATGCCTTGGCTAATAAAGGCAAGTATTCCATAGGACTTCTTAACCAGCTTATCTACCTGGCCTGCTACCTTCAGGGATCTGTGGACCTGCACTCCATGGATTTGAGTATAGGAGCAAGGAGGTCTTGCTGCAGTTGCACAGGGCCTTAGTGAGGCCTCACCTGGAATAGTGTTCAGTTTTGGTGGTC
Source organism: Pristiophorus japonicus (assembly GCF_044704955.1). Lineage (NCBI taxonomy): Eukaryota > Metazoa > Chordata > Chondrichthyes > Pristiophoridae > Pristiophorus > Pristiophorus japonicus. Next base: position 543,323,479 of record NC_091977.1, read on the forward strand.
TAATCTCAGGAAGGACATTCTTGCTATTGAGGGAGTGCAGCGAAGGTTCACTAGACTGATTCCCGGGATGGCAGGACTGACATGCGAGGAGAGACTGGATCGACTGGGCCTATATTCACTGGCGTTTAGAAGGATGAGAGGGGATCTCTTAGAAACTTACAAGATTCTGATGGGACTGGACAGGTTAGTTGCGGGAAGAATGTCCCCGATGTTGGGGAAGTCCAGAACCAGGGGACACAGTTTTAGGATAAGGGGTAGGTCATTTAGGACTGAGATGAGGAGAAACTTCTTCACTCACAGAGTTGTTAACCTGTGGAATTCCCTACTGCAGAGAGTTGTTGATGCGAGTTCATTGAATATATTCAAGAGAGAGTTAGATATGGCCCTTACGGCTAAAGGGATCAAAGGGTATGAAGAGAAAGCAGGAAAGGGGTACTGAGGGAATGATCAGCCATGTATAAAGGCCCAGTTGATCCAATCTCTCCTCATATGTCAATCCCGCCTTCCCAGAAATCAGTCTGGTGAACCTTTGCTGCATTCCCTCAATAGCAAGAACGTCCTTCCTCAGATTAGGAGACCAAAACTGAACACAATATTCCAGGTGAGACCTCACCAAGGCCCTGTACAACCTCCCTCCTCCTATACTCAAATCCCCTAGCTATGAAGGTCAACATACCATTTGCCTTCTTCACCACCTGCTGTACCTGCATGCCAACCTTCAATGACTGATGTACCATGACACCCAGGTCTCATTGCACCTCCCCCTTTCCTAATCTGCCGCCATTCAGATAATATTCTGCCTTCGTATTTTTGTCCCCAAAGTGGATAATCTCACATTTATCCACATTATACTGCATCTGCCATGCATTTGCCCACTCACCTAACCTGTCCAAGTCACTCTGCAGCCTTTTAGTGTCCTCCTCACAGCTCACACCGCCACCCAGTTTAGTGTCATCTACAAACTTGGAGATATTGCACTCAATTCCTTCATCTAAATCATTAATGTATATCGTAAAGAGCTGGGGTCACAGCACTGAGCCCTGCGGCACTCCACTTAGTCACTGCCTGTCATTCTAAAAAGGACCCGTTTATCCCGACTCTCTGCTTCCTGTCTGCCAACCAGTTCTCTGTCCACGTCAGTACATTACCCCCAATACCATGTGCTTTGATTTTGCACACCAATCTCTTGTGTGGGACCTTGTCAAAAGCCTTTTGAAAGTCCAAATACACATCCACTGGTTCTCCCTTGTCCACTCTACTAGTTACATCCTCAAAAAATTCCAGAAGATTTGTCAAGCATGATTTCCCTTTCACAAATCCATGCTGACTTGGACCGATCCTGTCCAAATGCGCTGCTAATTCATCTTTAATAATTGATTCCAACATTTTCCCCACTACTGATGTCAGGCTAACCGGTCTATAATTACCCGTTTTCTCTCTCCCTCCTTTTTTAAACAGTGGAGTTACATTAACTACCCTCCAGTCCAGAGGAATTGATCCAGAATCGATAAGACTGTTGGAAAATGATCACCAATGCATCCACTATTTCTAGGGCCACTTCCTTAAGTACTCTGGGATTCAGACTATCAGGCCCTGGGGATTTATCGGCCTTCAATCCCATCAATTTCCCTAACACAATTTCCTGACTACAAAGGATTTCCTTCAGTTCTTCCTTCTCACTAGATCCTTTGGCCCCCAATATTTCAGGAAGGTTATTCGTGTCTTCCTTCGTGAACACGGAACAAAAGTATTTGTTCAACTGGTCTGCCATTTCTCTGTTCCCCATGATAAATTCACCTGATTCTGTCTGCAAGGGACCTACGTTTGCCTTCACTAATCTCTTTCTCTTCACGTATCCTATAGAAGCTTTTGCAGTCAGTTTTTATGTTCCCAGCAAGCTTCCTCTCATACTCTATTTCCCCCATCTAATTAAACCCTTTGTCCTCCTCTGCTGGATTCTAAATTTCTCCCAGTCCTCAGGTTTGCTGCTTTTTCTGGCCAATTTATATGCCTCTTCCTTGGATTTAACACTATCCTTAATTTCCCTTGTTAGCCACAGTTGAGCCACCTTCCCCGTTTTATTTTTACGCCAGACAGGGATGTACAATTGTTGAAGTTCATCCATGTGATCTTTAAATGTCTGCCATTGCCTATCCACCGTCAACCCTTTAAGTATCATTCGCCAGTCTATTCTAGCCAATTCACGTCTCATACCATCAAAGTTACCTTTCTTTAAGGTCAGGACCGTGGTCTCTGAATTAACTGTGTAACTATCTTAATGAAGAATTCTACCATATTATGGTCACTCTTCCCCAAGAGGCCTCGCACGACAACATTGCTAATTAATCCTTTCTCATTACACAAGACCCAGCCTAGGATAGCCTGCTCTCTTGTTGGTTCCTCGACATATTGGTCTAGAACACCATCCCTTATACACTCGAGGAAATCCTCCTCCACAGTTTTGCTATCAGTTTGGTTAGCCCAATCTATATGTAGATTAAAGTCACCCATGATAACTGCTGTACCTTTATTGCACACATCCCTTATTTCCTGTTTGATACTGTCCCCAACCTCACTACTACCACTAGCGTTTTTTGCCCTTTGGTGTTTTGCAACTCTACCCATATAGATTCCACATCATCCAAGCTACTTACTATTGCGTTAATCTCCTCTTTACCCAGTAATGCTACCCTACCTCCTTTTCCTTTCTGTCTATCCTTCCTGAATATTGAATACCCCTGGATGTTGAGTTTCCAGCCTTGGTCACCCTGGAGCCATGTCTCCGCAATCCCAATTACATCATATCCATTAACAGCTATCTGCACAGTTAATTCATCCACCTTCCAAACTCACTAATTTTCTGCTTTGCTTATCTCCCTTCTGAATCTATTCTCAGGTTTCCATCCCCGTGCCAAGCAAGTTTAAACCCTCCCTAACAGCACTAGCAATCCCCACCCTTGCAAGGATATTGGTCCTGGCCCTGTTGAGGTGCAACCCACCTGGCTTGTACATTCCCCCATCTTGCTGGTGATGGTGTTCCTATGCACCTGCTGCCCTTGTCCCTCTCGGTGGTAGAGGTCGTGGGTTTGGGAGGTGCTGCCGAAGAAGCCTTGGCGAGTTGCTGCAGTGTATCTTGTAGATGGTACACACTGCAGCCACGGTGCGCCGGTGGTGGAGGGAGTGAGTGTTGAAGGTGGTGGAGGGAGTGAGTGTTGGAGGTGGTGGAGGGAGTGAGTGTTGGAGGTGGTGGAGGGAGTGAGTGTTGGAGGTGGTGGATGGGGTGTCGATCAAGCGGCTGCTTTGTCCTGGATGGTGTCGAGCTTCTCGAGTGTTGTTGGAGCTGCACCATCCAGGCAAGTGGGGAGTGTTCCATCACACTCCTGACTTGTGCCTTGTAGATGGTGGAAAGGCTTTGGGGAGTCAGGAGGTGAGACACTCGCCACAGAATACCCAGCCTCTGACCTGCTCTTGTAGCCACAATATTTATATGACTGGTCCAGCCCTACAACCAATGTTTCCGTTAACCCGCTCAGACGTGCACCCCAAAAAAAAAATAGGAGAGAACATTGCCTCCAACCTTGCGAGATCTCTGCGCTCTTCCAATTGCGGCCTCTTGCACATCCCCGATTTTAATCGCTCCACCATCGGCAGCCATGCCTTCAGCTGCCTGGGCCCCGAGGTCTGGAATTCCCTCCCCAAACCTCTCCGCCTCCTTCAAGACTTTGAATAAAACCTAATTCTTTCCCCAAGCTTTTAGTCACCTGTCCTAATATCTGCTTATGCGGCTCGGTGTCAAATAACGCTCCTGTGAAGCACCCTGGGATGTTTTACTACGTTAAAGGTGGTGTATTATTGCGGCTGCTCGCTGCATTTAACTAGTAATATTGGCCACGTTCACGTAGGTAACAGAACCACGTAATCTTGATTGTCTGGCCACAGGATTGAATCAAGGATTTGTTTGTTCAAGGATCATGTGCCACGCGCAAGTCTGGGTGCTGCTCTCGATCCTGGGATTAGGCTACACACTTGTGTGCAAAGGATACATGTGACACTCCAAGTTTCTCAGAGCCTATATTAGTTCATTGAAATCTCGTGTGTCGTTTGTTATGGTCTAGTATTAAGAGAGTTATCAAAAATGTTCCAACTTTTATTGATGGTTTTGCACCTGAGGAAGTATAAAGTTTTGCAATCCAGTAAAATCTGCCGTGTTGATTTTCCGCTAAAGTCTCCCATGTAGTTCCGGTTTATAGTTTGCACAGACTAAACCAACACAAAAAGGGCTTGTATCAATTCAGTGAGCTAATTACAACAACAAATGCTTCTATTCGATTCCCAGGCAACGCTGCATTGCCAGAGTAAAAAGTGGGAGCTTGTTCAGAAGAGGGGTCTTTGGTCAGTGAGCCTGGCAGCAGTGCCTGCGGAGACCCGCTAGTCGGGCTGGGGATGTGTTCACCATTTGGGGCAGAAGCTAAAACAGTGACCCCTGGAACGGAAGCTCCACAGAAACACTTCACTCAGTGACAGCGGCCTTTGGCAAAAACTAAAAGTGCTCAACACACATGCACGCGCGAGACACCGGACACATACGCGACAGATCACATGTTAACATGGACACGAGAGCACAAGATAACAGATACACAGCAGCATTCTCAATAACAGTACATACAAGACACACAACAGCACACAGGTTAACACACATACAACAGACATGCAAGAGCATCCATGGTATCACATACATGAGATCACACACACAGAATAGAACAGACTTAAGAGGGCACAACACATACATGCAGCATATGTGAGAACAGAGACACAAGAACACACACAAAACAAATAGTTTGACAACATTTCTTTTCCCCCAAAAAGTGCTTTCTCGCATGATAAACTGTACGCAATTCTAACAAGAGCCTTCTACAAAAACACACAGGATCTGCAGCGGAGGTTCTACGCTCCGAATCCACACTAACACTTTACTCAGTGACATTATATGGTAATCAATAAAGGAGTCTGCAATACACACAATTACATAGCTACACAAAATCTGTGTCAATGCACGGACACACAGGAGCACACACACACACACACACACACACATGGGAGTGTACACACATTATAGCAGGCGTACGACAGCATACACCGCAACAGACACACAAGAGCATACATATAGTAACGCACAGACAAACAAGAGCAGACATGAGAGAAAGAACATACATGATAGACACATGTGCACACAGAATAACATACATGAACGTGCACATCAATGCAGAGACAGAGCCACACATAACACATGGAAGAGCACATGATAACACAGACACACAAATGCACAAGGACCACGCACACGACACGTGCACAAGGATACACAGACATACGTGTACAAGGACATATACATATGTACAAGGACACAAACATGCAAGTTCACAAGGATACATGCACATATAACACGCGTGCACAAGGACACTCCGACATGCGTGCACAAGGACACACACAACATGCGTGTGCACAAGGACACATACATGCAAAACAGTCAATCGTGCAAGTCTCACACGATCTCTTTCCAACCAAAAAAAGTGCTTTCTCTCTCTCGTTATAATCTCTATGGAATGCTAACAAAAATCCTTCTAGGGAAACACACCGAGGCTGCACTGGGAGTCTCATTCTCAGGAGCCCCGCCCACAAAGAGGTCACCCCAGCTGTCCGTCAATTTGGTTGCTACAGCGACGAGACGTCGGCGAGGGGGACGGGTGGCAGCTCGACTTGCGGTTAGTTCCTTCAGGCCGACGTGCAATGAAGAGTGGGCAGTCCGGGGGCAGGTGACTGGAGCAGTACCGGGGTCACATCTCCCCTTAGGGGGGGCAGAAATCAGCAAAGTACGGGTGCTGCAAGGCTTCCTCAGCTGAAATCCTTTGCACGGGATTACACTTCAACAGGTTCTGTAAAAAAAAAGACACAAATATATCTCGAGGCAAAGGCAGTAGGATTATAGACACCATCCCTTCTCAGCGGAGGCTAGGGGTCAGAGGTCAAAACACGGAGAGAGGGACAGGATTGGAGCTTCCTCCGGACGGATCCAGCACGAGGTGACTTTAGATGCTCTCGACACAGTTTCAAACCGCCCACACTGACCCGAGTCTGCTACATAAAACACAACCTCACTCAGAGAGGCCGCAGGCTGGGTGGGTATGGTGAGACGGAAAATATCACAATAGTGCAGAAGGTGCGGGAGGGCACAATTTCCCGTCAGTGTAGAGGGATCTTTACTGTGTATCTAACCCCCAGTACCTGCCCTGGGAGTGTTTGATGGGACAGTGTAGAGGGATCTTTACTGTGTATCTAACCCCCAGTACCTGCCCTGGGAGTGTTTGATGGGACAGTGTAGAGGGAGCTTTACTCTGTATCTAACCCCCTGTACCTGCCCCGGGAGTGTTTGATGGGACAGTGTAGAGGGAGCTTTACTCTGTATCTAACCCCCTGTACCTGCCCTGGGAGTGTTTGATGGGACAGTGTAGAGGGAGCTTTACTCTGTATCTAACCCCCTGTACCTGCCCTGAGAGTGTTTGATGGGACAGTGTAGAGGGAGCTTTACTCTGTATCTAACCCCCTGTACCTGCCCTGGGAGTGTTTGATGGGACAGTGTAGAGGGAGCTTTACTCTGTATCTAACCCCCTGTACCTGCCCTGGGAGTGTTTGATGGGACAGTGTAGAGGGAGCTTTACTCTGTATCTAACCCCCTGTACCTGCCCTGGGAGTGTTTGATGGGACAGTGTAGAGGGAGCTTTACTCTGTATCTAACCCGTGTACCTGCCCTGGGAGTGTTTGATGGGACAGTGTAGAGGGAGCTTTACTCTGTATCTAACCCCCTGTACCTGCCCTGGGAGTGTTTGATGGGACAGTGTAGAGGGAGCTTTACTCTGTATCTAACCCCGTGTACCTGCCCTGGGAGTGTTTGATGGGACAGTGTAGAGGGAGCTTTACTCTGTATCTAACCCGTGCTGTACCTGCCCTGGGAGTGTTTGATGGGACAGTGTAGAGGGAGCTTTACTCTGTATCTAACCCCCTGTACCTGCCCTGGGAGTGTTTGATGGGACAGTGTAGAGGGAGCTTTACTCTGTATCTAACCCCCTGTACCTGCCCTGGGAGTGTTTGATGGGACAGTGTAGAGGGAGCTTTACTCTGTATCTAACCCCCTGTACCTGCCCTGGGAGTGTTTGATGGGACAGTGTAGAGGGAGCTTTACTCTGTATCTAACCCCCTGTACCTGCCCTGTGAGTGTTTGATGGGACAGTGTAGAGGGAGCTTTACTCTGTATCTAACCCCCTGTACCTGCCCTGGGAGTGTTTGATGGGACAGTGTAGAGGGAGCTTTACTCTGTATCTAACCCCCTGTACCTGCCCTGGGAGTGTTTGATGGGACAGTGTAGAGGGAGCTTTACTCTGTATCTAACCCCCTGTACCTGCCCTGGGAGTGTTTGATGGGACAGTGTAGAGGGAGCTTTACTCTGTATCTAACCCGTGCTGCACCTGCCCTGGGAGTGTTTGATGGGACAGTGTAGAGGGAGCTTTACCCTGTATCTAACCCCCTGTACCTGCCCTGGGGGTATTTGATGGGACAGTGTAGAGGGAGCTTTACTCTGTATCTAACCCCGTGCTGTACCTGCCCTGGGAGTGTTTGATGGGACAGTGTAGAGGGAGCTTTACTCTGTATCTAACCCCCTGTACCTGCCCCGGGAGTGTTTGATGGGACAGTGCAGAGGGAGCTTTACTCTGTATCTAACCCCCTGTACCTGCCCTGGGAGTGTTTGATGGGACAGTGTAGAGGGAGCTTTACTCTGTATCTAACCCCCTGTACCTGCCCTGGGAGTGTTTGATGGGACAGTGTAGAGGGAGCTTTACTCTGTATCTAACCCCCTGTACCTGCCCTGGGAGTGTTTGATGGGACAGTGTAGAGGGAGCTTTACTCTGTATCTAACCCGTGCTGTACCTGCCCTGGGAGTGTTTGATGGGACAGTGTAGAGGGAGCTTTACTCTGTATCTAACCCCCTGTACCTGCCCTGGGAGTGTTTGATGGGACAGTGTAGAGGGAGCTTTACTCTGTATCTAACTCCCTGTACCTGCCCTGGGAGTGTTTGATGGGACAGTGTAGAGGGAGCTTTACTCTGTATCTAACCCGTGCTGTACCTGTCCTGGGAGTGTTTGATGGGACAATGTAGAGGGAGCTTTACTCTGTATCTAACCCCGTGCTGTACCTGCCCTGGGAGTGTTTGATGGGACAGTGTAGAGGGAGCTTTACTCTGTATCTAACCCGTGCTGCACCTGCCCTGGGAGTGTTTGATGGGACAGTGTAGAGGGAGCTTTACCCTGTATCTAACCCCCTGTACCTGCCCTGGGGGTATTTGATGGGACAGTGTAGAGGGAGCTTTACTCTGTATCTAACCCCGAGCTGTACCTGCCCTGGGAGTGTTTGATGGGACAGTGTAGAGGGAGCTTTACTCTGTATCTAACCCCCTGTACCTGCCCCGGGAGTGTTTGATGGGACAGTGCAGAGGGAGCTTTACTCTGTATCTAACCCCCTGTACCTGCCCTGGGAGTGTTTGATGGGACAGTGTAGAGGGAGCTTTACTCTGTATCTAACCCCCTGTACCTGCCCTGGGAGTGTTTGATGGGACAGTGTAGAGGGAGCTTTACTCTGTATCTAACCCCCTGTACCTGCCCTGGGAGTGTTTGATGGGACAGTGTAGAGGGAGCTTTACTCTGTATCTAACCCGTGCTGTACCTGCCCTGGGAGTGTTTGATGGGACAGTGTAGAGGGAGCTTTACTCTGTATCTAACCCCCTGTACCTGCCCTGGGAGTGTTTGATGGGACAGTGTAGAGGGAGCTTTACTCTGTATCTAACTCCCTGTACCTGCCCTGGGAGTGTTTGATGGGACAGTGTAGAGGGAGCTTTACTCTGTATCTAACCCGTGCTGTACCTGTCCTGGGAGTGTTTGATGGGACAATGTAGAGGGAGCTTTACTCTGTATCTAACCCCGTGCTGTACCTGCCCTGGGAGTGTTTGATGGGACAGTGTAGAGGGAGCTTTACTCTGTATCTAACCCTGTGCTGTACCTGCCCTGGGAGTGTTTGATGGGACAGTGTAGAGGGAGCTTTACTCTGTATCTAACCCCGTGCTGTACCTGTCCTGGGAGTGTTTGATGGGACAGTGTAGAGGGAGCTTTAATCTGTATCTAACCCGTGCTGTGCCTGCCCTGGGAATGTTTGATGGGACAGTGTACATAAGAAATAGGAGCAGGAGTCGGCCATATGGCCCCTCGAGCCTGCTCCGCCATTTAATAAGATCATGGGTGATCCGATCATGGACTCAGCTCCACTTCCCTGCCCGCTTTCCATAACCCCTTATCGTTTCAAAAACTGTCTATTTTAGTCTTAAATATATTCAATGACCCAGCTTCCACAGCTCTCTGAGGCAGCGAATTCCACAAATCCACAACCCTCAGAAGAAATTTCTCCTCATCTCAGTTTTAAATGGGCGTCCCCTTATTCGAAGATCATGCTCTCTAGTTCTAGTCTCCCCCATCAGTGGAAACATCCTCTCTGCATTCACCTTGTCAAGCCCCCTCAATCTTATACGTTTCGATAAGATCACCTCTCATTCTTCTGAATTCCAATGAGTAGAGGCCCAACCTACTCAACAATTCCTCACAAGTCAACCCCTTCATCCCCGGAATCAGCCTAGTGAACCTTCTCTGAACTGCCTCCAAAGCAAGTATATCCTTTCGTAAATATGGAAACCAAAACTGCACGCAGTACTCCAGGTGTGGCCTCACCAATACCCTGTACAACTGTAGCAAGACGTCCCTGCTTTTATACTCCATCCCCTTTGCAATAAAGGCCAAGATTCCATTGGCCTTCCTGATCACTTGCTGTACCTGCATATTAACCTTTTGTGTTTCATGCACGTACTCTCAGGTCCAGCATCCCTTGGGAGCACTGTATATAAGCCGGCCCCCAAGGCCTGTTCCTCACTCGGGAGTGTCTTATTAAAGACTGAGGTCACTGTTACTTTAACCTCCCTGTATGCAGCCTCATCTGTGTTAGGAACACAACTGGCAGCTGTGGAACAATGGGGCACCTCCAGCGAGCTGCAAGCTCTGCAAAACCTGCTAACCACCACGTGGCAGAGGAAGATCGGTCCATGGTGGATCAGAGCAATTTCGAGCCTCAGAGAGAGGAGGCAGATGCTGAAGTACACGGGGTGCACACATTTTCGACGAAATGTCCACCTAAACGTAAAATTGAATGGCTTACCCGTTAGCCATGGAACTGGACACTGGCGCTAGCCAATCCATCATGATTAAAAAGATGTTTGAGAGACTGTGGTGCAACAAGGCACTCAGACCAGCCCTGAGCCCCATCGACACGAAACTGAGAACGTACACCAAAGAGTTCATCACTGTCCTGGGCAGCGCCATGGTCAAGGTCACCTACGAGGGCACGGTGCACGAACTGCCACTCTGGATTGTCCCGGGCGATGGCCCCACACTGCTTGGAAGGAGCTGGCTGGGCAAAATTCACTGGAACTGGGGTGACATCCGAGCGCTATCACATGTCGATGAGGCCTCATGTACACAGGTTCTTAACAAATTCCCTTCCCTTTTTGAGCGAGGCATTGGAAACTTTTCCGGGGCGAAGGTGCGGATCCACTTGGTCCCAGAGGCACGACCCATTCACCACAAGGCGCGAGCGGTACCTCACATGATGAGGGAGAGAGTGGAAATCGAGCTGTACAGGCTGCAACGCGAGGGCATCATCTCCCCAGTGGAATTCAGTGAGTGGGCCAGCCCGATTGTTCCAATACTCAAAAGTGATGGCACGGTCAGGATTTGCGGCAATTATAAAGTAACTATTAATCGTTTCTCGCTACAGGACCAATAACCGCTGGCAAGACGTTCACCAAGCTCGACCTGACTTCGGCCTACATGACGCAGGAGCTGGAGTCGTCTTCGAAGGGCCTCACCTGCATCAACACGCACAAGGGACTGTTCATCCACAACAGATGCCCGTTTGGAATTCGGTCGGCTGCAGCGATCTTCCAGAGAAACATGGAGAGCCTACTCAAGTCGGTACCACACACGGTGGTCTTTCAGGACGACATTGGTCACAGGTCGGGACACCACCGAGCACCTACAAAACCTGGAGGAGGTCCTCCAGCGACTGGATCGCGTAGGGCTGTGGCTGAAGAGGTCGAAATGCATCTTCATGGCAACAGAAGTGGAGTTTTTGGGGAGAAAGATCACGGCGGACGGCATTCGGCCCACAGATGCTAAGACAGAGGCTATCAGGAACGCGCCCAGGACACAAAACGTCACGGAGCTGCGGTCGTTCCTGGGACTCAACTGTTTTGGTAACTTCCTACCGGGGTTAAGCACCCTCTTAGAGCCTCTACATGTGTTATTGTGCAAAGGTTTGAACTGGGTATGGTGAAAAAAAACAAGTAATTGCTTTTGAGAAAGCCAGAAACATTTTATGCTCCAACAAGCTGCTTGTATTGTATAACCCGTGTAAAAGACTTGTGCTAGCATGTGACGCGTCGTCGTACGGAGTTGGGTGTGTATTACAAGCTAACGTTGCGGGGAAGTTGCAACCTGTCGCCTATGCTTCCAGGAGCTTGTCTAAGGCCAAGAGGGTCTACAGCATGATTGAGAAAGAGGCATTAGCGTGTGTGTTCGGGGTAAAGAAAATGCATCAGCACCTATTTGGCTGAGCTGGAAACCGATCACAAGCCCCTCACATCCCTGTTCGCTGAGAACAAGGAGATAAATACTAATGCCTCAGCCCGCATACAAAGGTGGGCACTCGCGCTATCAACGTATAACTATACCATCCGCCACAGGCCAGGCACCGAGAACTGTGCGGACTCTCTCAGTCGGCTACCATTGCCCACCACGGGGGTGGAAATGGCGCAGCCTGCAAACTTGTTGATGGTGGCGCAGCCCGCAGACTTGTTGATGGTCATGGAAGCGTTTGAAAATGATAAATCACCTGTCACGGCCCGCCAGATTAGGACTTGGATCCTCTGCTGTCCCTAGTAAAAAAACTGTGTACTGCATAGGAGCTGGGCCAGCATCCCCGTTGAAATGCAAGAGCCAATCAAGCTGTTCCAGCGGCGAAAGGACGAGCTGTCCATTCAGGCAGACTGCCTGTTGTGGGGTAACCGCGTAGTGCTACCAAAAAAGGGCAGGGAGACGTTCATCTCGGATCTCCACAGCACACACCCGAGTATAGTAATGATGAAAGCGATAGCCAGATCCCACGTGTGGTGGCCCGGTATCGACTCTGACTTAGAGTCCTGTGTACGGCAATGCAGCGTATGTGCTCAGTTGAACAACGCGCCCAGAGAGGCACCACTAAGTTTGTGGTCCTGGCCCTCCAGACCATGGTCGAGGACCCATGTCGACTATGCGGGCCCGTTTCTCAGTAAAATATTCCTGGTGGTGGTGGATGCTTTCTCAAAATGGATTGAACGTGAAATAATGTCGGGAAGCACCGCCACCGCCACCATTGAAAGCCTGAGGGCCATGTTTGCCACCCACGGCCTGCCTGACATACTGGTCAGTGACAACGGGCCATGTTTCACCAGTGCCGAATTTAAAGAATTCATGACCCGCAATGGGATCAAACATGTCACCTCGGCCCCGTTTAAACCAGCCTCCAATGGGCAGGCAGAGCGGGCAGTACAAACCATCAAACAGAGCCTTAAACGAGTCACAGAAGGCTCACTCCAAACCCGCCTGTCCCGAGTACTGCTCAGCTACCGCACGAGACCCCACTCGCTCACAGGGGTGCCCCCAGCTGAGCTACTCGTGAAAAGGACACTTAAAACCAGACTCTCGCTGGTTCACCCCAACCTGCATGATCAGGTAGAGAGCAGGCGGCAGCAACAAAATGTAAACGATGGTCGCGTCACTGTGTCGTGGGAAATTGATCTGTGTATGTGCTAAACTATGGACATGGTCCCAAGTGGATCGCGGGCACGGTGATAGCTAAAGAAGGGAATACGGTGTTTGTCGTCAAACTAGACAATGGACAAATTTGCAGAAAACACCTGGACCAAACGAGGCTGCGGTTCACAGACTGCCCTGAACAACCCACAGCAGACACCACCTTTTCCGAGCCCACAACACACACCCAAAGGATCAACGACACCACCCCGGACCAGGAAATCGAATCCATCACGCCCAACAGCCCAGCAAGGCCAGGCTCACCCAGCGGCCCTGCAGGGCCAACAACACGCCAGCCCAGCGAGGGCACAGCCAACACACCAGAACAGACATTTGTACCGAGGCGGTCCACCAGGGAAAGAAAGGCTCCCGACCGCCTCACCTTGTAAATAGTTTTCACTTTGACTTTGGGGGGAGGAGTGATGTTGTGTATCTGTAAAGCATGCACTCCCATGTTCCGCCATCAGGGGGCGCATCCCCTGAAGTCCCAAGGGATCCCAGCATCCCTTGGGAGCACTGTATATAAGCCGGCCCCTAAGGCCTGTTCCTCACTCTGGAGTGTCTTATTAAAGACTGAGGTCACTGTTACTTTAACCTCCCTGTGTGCAGTCTCATCTGTGTTAGAAACACAATGCAATCTTTCTCCATTTAAATAACTTGCTCTTTGATTTTTTTTCTGCCAAAGTGCATGACCTCACATTTTCCAACATTATACTCCATCTGCCAAATTTTTGTCCACTCACTTAGCCTGTCTATGTCCTTTTGCAGATTGTGTGTGTCCTCCTCACACATTGCTTTTCCTCCCATCTTTGTATCATCGGCAAACTTGACTACGTTACACTCAACGCCTTCCTCCAAGTCGTTAATATAGATTGTAACTAGTTGGGGTCCCAGCACTGATCCCTGTGGCACCCCACTGGTTACAGTTTGCCAACCCGAGAATGAACCATTTATCCCGACTCTCTGGTTTCTGTTAGTTAGCCAATCCTCTATCCGTGTAATATATTACCCCCAACCCCGTGAACTTTTATCTTGTGCAGTAACCTTTTATGTGGCACCTTGTCAAATGCCTTCTGGAAATCCAAATACACCACATCCACTGGTTCTCCTTTATCCATTCTGTTCGTTAAATCCTCAAAGAATTCTAGCAAATTTGTCAAACATGACTTCCCCTTCATAAATCCATGTTGACTCTGCCTGACTGAAGTATGCTTTTCCAAATGTCCCACTACTGCTTCTTTAATAATGGACTCCAACATTTTCCCAGCCACAGATGTTAGGCTAACTGGTCTATAGTTTCCTGCTTTACTCTGTATTTAACCCCGTGCTGTACCTGCCCTGGGAGTGTTTGATGGGATAGTGTAGAGGGAGCTTTACTCTGTATCTAACCCCCTGTACCTGCCCTGGGAGTGTTTGATGGGACAGCGTAGAGGGAGCTTTACTCTGTATCTAACCCCCTGTACCTGCCCTGGGAGTGTTTGATGGGACAGTGTAGAGGAAGTTTTACTCTGTATCTAACCCGTGCTGTACCTGCCCTGGGAGTGTTTGATGGGACAGTGTAGAGGGAGCTTTACTCTGTATCTAACCCGTGCTGTACCTGCCCTGGGAGTGTTTGATGGAACAGTGTCGAGGAAGCTTTACTCTAATTTTAAATATATATATATATATATATATATATATATACACATATACATTCCCGGGATGTGGGCATCAGCTGGCAAGGCCGGCATTTATTGCCCATCCCTAATTGCCCCTTGAGAAGGTGGTGGTGAGCTGCCTTCTTGAACCGCTGCAGTCCGTGTGGTGAAGGTGCTCCCACAGTGCTGTTAGGGAGTTCCAGGATTGTGACCCAGCGACGATGAAGGAACGGCCGATATATTTCCCAGTCAGGATGGTGTGTGACTGGGAGGGGAACGTGGAGGTGGTGGTGTTCCCATGCACCTGCTGCCCTTGTCCTTCTAGGTGGTAGAGGTCGTGGGTTTGGGAGGTGCTGTCGAAGAAGCCTTGGCGAGTTGCTGCAGTGCATCTTGTAGATGGTGCACACTGCAGCCAGGGGGCGCCGGTGGTGGAGGGAGTGAGTGTTGAGGGTGGTGGATGGGTTGTGGATCAAGCGGCTGCTTTGTGTTGGATGGTGTCGAGCTTCTCGAGTGTTGTTGGAGCTGACTCATCCAGGCAAGTGGAGAGTGTTCCATCACACTCCTGACTTGTGCCTTGTAGATGGTGGGATGAAGGCCCAAACATGCCAACATCCCCAGCATCGAAGCACTGACCACACTCGACCAGCTCCGCTGGGCAAGCCACATTGTCCGTATGCCCGACACAAGACTCTCAAAGCAAGCTCTCTACTCGGAACTCCTACATGGCAAGCGAGCCCCAGGTGGGTAGAGGAAACGTTACAAGGACACCCTCAAAGTCTCCTTGATAAAGTGCAACATCCCCACCAACACCTGGGAGTCCCTGGCCAAAGACCGCCCTAAGTGGAGGAAGAGCATCCGGGAGGGCGCTGAGCACCTCGAGTCTCATCACCGAGAGCATGCAGAAAGCAAGCACAGGCAGCGGAAGGAGCGTGCGGCAAACCAGACTCCCCACCCACCCTTTCCCTCAACCACTGTCTGTCCCACCTGTGACAGAGACTGTAATTCTCGTATGGGACTGTTCATTCACCTGAGAACTCACTTTTAGAGTGTAAGTAAGTCTTCCTCGATTCCGAGGGACTGCCTGTGATGATGAGGAGATGGTGCAAAGGCTTTGGGGAGTCAGGAGGTGAGACACTCACCACAGAATACCCAGCCTCTGACCTGCTCTTGTAGTCACAGTATTTATGCGGCTGGTCCAGTTACGTTTCTGGTCAATGGTGACCCCCAGGATGTTGATGGTGGGGGATTCGGTGATGGGAATGCCGTTGAATGTTAAGGGGCGGTGGTTAGACTCTCACTTGTTGGAGATGGTCATTGCCTGGCACTTGTGTGACACGAATGTTACTTGCCACTTATCAGCCCAAGCCTGAATGTTGTCCAGGTCTTGCTGCATGTGGGCACGGACTGCTCCATTATCCAGGGAGATGCGAATGCAAATTGTGGTGTTGGTTGAGCAATAAATATTGGCCAGGACTCCCCTGGGCTTTTCAAAATCATGCCATGGGATCTTTGAAACATACAGGATTCTGAGGAGCATTTTTAAAATCCGTTCACAGGATGTGGGCATCTCTGGCAAAGCCGGCATTTATTGCCCATCCCTAACTGCTGTCAAGAAGGTGGTGGTGAGCCGCATTATTGAACCGCTGAAGTGTGGTGGTACTTCTTTTTTGTAGCTGGTGGAATGTCTCGCTCGACCACTGCAGAGGGCAGTTAGTAGTCAACCACATTGCCGTGGGTCTGGAGTCAAATATAGACCAGACCGGGTAAGGGCGGCAGATTTCCCTCACTAAAAGGATATTAGTGAACCAGATGGGTTGTTCCGACAATCAGTGGCGAGGAAGCAGAGTTAATGTTTCGGGTCAATGACCCTTCGTCAGAACTGGAGAGTGTTCGGAGCGAACAAGCCATCAGATCCAGGGGAGTTATCCGCCTTTAGTCCCATTATGTTGACAATACAAAGATGGGAGGAAAAGCAATGTGTGAGGAGGACACAAAAAATCTGCAAAAGGACATAGACAGGCTAAGTGAGTGGGCAAAGATTTGGCAGATGGAGTATAATGTTGGAAAGTGTGAGGTCATGCACTTTGGCAGAAGAAAAATCAAAGAGCAAGTTATTATTTAAATGGAGAAAGATTGCAAAGTGCCGCAGTACAGTGGGACCTGGGGGTACTTGTCCATGAAACACAAAAGGATAGTATGCAGGTACAGCAAGTGATCAGGAAGGCCAAGTATTGCAAAGGGGATGGAGTATAAAAGCAGGGAAGTCTTGCTCCAGTTATACAGGGTATTGGTGAGGCCACACCTGGAATACTGCGTGCAGTTTTGGTTTCCATATTTACGAAGGATATACTTGCTTTGGAGGCAGTTCAGAGAAGGTTCACTCGGTTGATTCCGGAGATGATGGGATTGAATTCTGAGGAAAGGTTGAGTAGGTTGGGCCTTTACTCATTGGAATTCAGAAGAATGAGAGGTGATCTTATTGAAACGTATAAGATTATGAGGGGGTTTGACGAGGTGGATGCAGAGAGGTTGTTTCCACTGATGGGGGAGACTAGAACTAGGGGGCATGATCTTAGAATATGGGACCGCTCATTTAAAACTGAGGCGAGGAGGAATTTCTTCTCTCAGAGGGTTGTAAATCTGTGGAATTCGCTGCCTCAGAGAGCTGTGGAAGCTGGGACATTGAATATATTTAAGACAGAGATAGACAGTTTCTTAACCGATAAGGGAATAAGGGGTTATGGGGAGTGAACAGGGAAGTGCAACTGAGTCCATGATCGGATCAGCCATGATCGTATTAAATGGCGGAGCAGGCTCGAGGGGCCAGATGGCCAACTCCTGCTCTTATTTCTTATGTTAGTTTCTGAACAAGCACTGAAAGGGGGAGGAAAACAAAGAACAGAACATAGATACATAGAAAATAGGTGCAGGAGTAGGCCATTCGGCCCTTCGAGCCTGCACCACCATTCAATAAGATCATGGCTGATCATTCACCTCAGTACCCCTTTCCTGCTTTCTCTCCATACCCCTTGATCCCTTTAGCCGTAAGGGCCATATCTAACTCCCTCTTGAATATATCCAATGAACTGGCATCAACAACTCTCTGCGGCAGGGAATTCCACAGGTTAACAACTCTCTGAGTGAAGAAGTTTCTCCTCATCTCAGTCCTAAATGGCCTACCCCTTATCCTAAGACTATGTCCCCTGGTTCTGGACTTCCCCAACATCGGGAACATTCTTCCCGCATCTAACCTGTCCAGTCCCGTCAGAATCTTATATATTTTTATGAGATCCCCTCATCCTTCTAAACTCCAATGTATAAAGGCCCAGTTGATCCTGTCTCTCCTCATATGTCAGTCCAGCCATCCCTGGAATCAGTCTGGTGAACCTTCGCTGCACTCCCTCAATAGCAAGAACGTCCTTCCTCAGATTAGGAGACCAAAACTGAACACAATATTCCAGGTGAGGCCTCACCAAGGCCCTGTACAATTGCAGTAAGACCTCCCTGCTCCTATACTCAAATTCCCTAGCTATGAAGGCCAACATACCATTTGCCTTCTTCACCACCTGCTGTACCTGCATGCCAACTTTCAATGACTGATGTACCATGACACCCAGGTCTCGTTGCACCTCCCCTTTTCCTAATCTGTCACCATTCAGATAATATTCTGTCTTCGCGTTTTTGCCACCAAAGTGGATAACTCACATTTATCCACATTATACTGCATCTGCCATGCATTTGCCCACTCACCTACCCTGTCCAAATCACCCTGCAGCCTCTTAGCGTCCCCCTCACAGCTCACACCACCACCCAGCTTAGTGTCATCTGCAAACTTGGAGATATTACACTCAATTCGAACTTCATCTAAATCATTAATGTATATTGTAAAGAGCTGGGGTCCCAGCACTGAGCCCTGCGGCACTCCACTAGTCACTGCCTGCCATTCTGAAAAGGACCCGTTTATCCCGACTCTCTGCTTCCTGTCTGCCAACCAGTTCTCTATCCACGTCAGTATATTACCCCCAATACCATGTGCTTTGATTTTGCACACCAATCTCTTGTGCGGGACCTTGCTGAAAGCTTCTTGAAAGTCTAAATACACCACATCCACTGGTTCTCCCTTGTCCACTCTGCTAGTTACATCCTCAAAAAAATCCAGAAGATTTGTCAAGCATGATTTCCCTTTCATAAATCCATGCTGACTTGGACCAATCCTGTCACTGCTTTCCAAATGCGCTGCTATTTCATTCTTAATGATTGATTCCAACATTTTCCCCACTACTGATGTCAGGCTAACCGGTCTATAATTACCCGTTTTCTCTCTCCCTCCCTTTTTAAAAAGTGGTGTTACATTAGCTACCCTCCAGTCCATAGGAACTGATCCAGAGTCGATAGACTGTTGGAAAATGATCACCAATGCATCCACTATTTCTGGGGCCACTTCCTTAAGTACTCTGGGATGCAGATTATCAGGCCCCGGGAGGATTAATTGGCCTTCAATCCCATCAATTTCCCGAATACAATTTCTCGCCTAATAAGGATATCCTTCAGTTCCTCCTTCTCACTCGACCCTTGTCCCCTAGTACGTCCGGAAGGTTATTTGTGTCTTCTTTTGTGAAGACAGAACCAAAGTATTTGTTCAATTGGTCCGCCATTTCTTTGTTCCCCATTATAAATTCACCTGAATCCGACTGCAAGGGACTTGCGTTTGTCTTCACTAATCTTTTTCTCTTCACATATCTATATATGGAGGGAAGGTCTGTGATAGGTTGGAATTCAGGAGAGAAGGAGTTTTTCTAACTCCTGACATTACCATTTGAATTTGGGCCATCATCTATTCGCTGCACCACCGGTGCTCCCTCAGTACTGCCCCTCCGACAGTGCGGTGCTCCCTCAGTACTGCCCCTCTGACAGTGAGGTGCTCCCTCAGTACTGCCCCTCCGACAGTGCGGTGCTCCCTCAGTACTGCCCCTCCGACAGTGCGGTGCTCCCTCAGTACTGCCCCTCTGACAGTGAGGTGCTCCCTCAGTACTGCCCCTCCGACAGTGCGGTGCTCCCTCAGTACTGCCCCTCCGACAGTGCGGTGCTCCCTCAGTACTGCCCCTCCAACAGTGCGGTGCTCCCTCAGTACTGCCCCTCCAACAGTGCGGTGCTCCCTCAGCACTGCCCCTCCAACAGTGCGGTGCTCCCTCAGCACTGCCCCTCCAACAGTGCGGTGCTCCCTCAGTACTGCCCCTCCAACAGTGCGGTGCTCCCTCAGTACTGCCCCTCCAACAGTGCGGTGCTCCCTCAGTACTGCCCCTCCAACAGTGCGGTGCTCCCTCAGTACTGCCCCTCCAACAGTGCGGTGCTCCCTCAGTACTGCCCCTCCAACAGTGCGGTGCTCCCTCAGCACTGCCCTGGAGTGTCAGCCTGTATTATGGGCTCAAGTCTTTGGATTGGGACTTGAACCCAGGACCTTCTGACTCAGAGGCGAGAGTGCTACCCACTGAACTGATGCTCTAAACTGGATGAGTTAACAAATATAACTCAAATGTCGAAGTATCTGATCTTCCCGAGTGCTGTTCCAGTGTCCCAGAGTACCTGACTCACCTGGAGCAGGTCTCGGCCAGTAGTGTTGAGTTTCGGAACGACATTTAATAAAGATGTTGTCGCCGGATACATGGGATAGGGCTGCAAACAGAACACACAGAGTTATGGATTCATTTAAAACTTCCTTCCAGCAGGGAAGGGGTTAGCCAGGGCGGGGACCGGGGACCGGACGGGGGTCGGGGACCGGACGGGGGTCGAGGACCGGACGGGGGTCGGGGGTCGGACGGAGTTCGGGGACCGGACGGGGGTCGGGGGTCGGACGGAGTTCGGGGGTCAGGGACCGGACTGGGGTCGGGGGTCGGACGGAGTTCGGGGACCGGACGGGGGTCGGGGGTCGGACGGAGTTCGGGGGTCAGGGACCGGACTGGGGTCGGGGGTCGGACGGAGTTCGGGGACCGGACGGGGTCGGTGACCGACGGCCTGACGGGGGGTTGCGGGGGGACGGGTCAGGGACCGGACGGGGATCGGGGACCGGATGGGGATCGGGGACGGGGACCGGACTGGTCGGGTTAGCTAACCAAATGCAGGCACATCAGACATTCATGTAGAAAGTGTAACAAAAACAGGACTTCCTTGTAATCTGATCGAGATATCCTGTGTCTCATGTGAGCTTCTCAAATCTTTTCGAAGGGTGCATGAAACACTCGGTGAGCGGAGGCCAGATATTAATGGGAAAACTGCTTTACTTACAGTCACGCAAGTGAACATACTGAGTGAAAAACAAAGCAAATGCCACTTCTTGCACTCTCTCCCTCAACAACCTAATGCTCTGTTCAAACCCTGTGCCTAGCCAGGGGCAGGACTGACTTGTTCCCCGTTGGGAGCTCTCCTCCAACTGGGGCTGTGCTAACCTGCTGATTGGAAATGAATGAGGGCCAATTGAGCTGCTGGGCCTGGGATGAGACAAGGGACCCTCACTGTATCACTGAGGCACCACCTTTCACAAACTGGCCTGTCGGGTTTGAACGCACATCTTCAATCCCTGCAATTAACACCGCCCCCTTTTTAAACCGATGCAAATTCACTTTGCTTCAATACACAACACTTAAATCACAATTCAATCCCAAAAGCCTTTCAATCTGCAAACCTAGCATTACATCGAAATTCTAACACGGATACCGGCCGTTCAGCCCATCTAGTCAGTGCTGGTGTTTATCCTCACACAATTAGTTCCTCTTTCCCTTCCCAATTGTTTCCTAACCTCTTCGTATTGCCTCTCCTTTATTATCTGTTACTCAGTGAACGTCCTTTTCTTTAGTTTCAATTTTACCCTTATCTCTTTATTCAACCACAGAGACTCACAGAATCAGCTCACAAAGAACTGATAGCTAACAATTTCTCAGTCAGTTCCACTCTCGCCGGAACACAGGAACAGCAGGAGGCCATTCAGCCCCTCAAGCCTGTTCTGCCCTTCCAGTTAGAGCTGTACCTCAATCCATTTACCCGCCTTTGCTCCATACCCCTCCATACCCACGTTCTCTTCCGCCCCCTTGCTCTGCCAACTCTGTTCTGGAACCCCCGACGACCTTGGAGCCTCAAAAAATTCCTGTTCCCAAACGTCAGAAATCCAGTTTCAAGACAATTCTTGGGCTGATCTCTAAAACTGTGGACAAGCAGCGATCCTAATCCTACATCCCACCCTGTTCCCATATCCCTTTATTCCCACTTTCCTTCAACCACTTGTCTAACCTGTTCTTAAATGTTGGCCCGGTCCCTCAATCACTGGAAACAGTCCCTTCTTAATTTTAAACACTGCCATCAAATGGCCGATTCACCCTGTCTGATCGGTACCCGTCCTCTCGGGAGGAGGTTGGACAGAAAGCAGCAGGAAAGCTTCATTCACCTTGTAGTCAGGGAGTTTGGTCATTGAGAGCCACTGCTCCTCTGTCGGGGTCCCCAGCAAAGTAACAACGTCAAGGAATATTCAGGGAGTTCGGAGTGAGAAAGGGCGAGAGACACGGAGAAAATAGGGGAGAACAGGGGAGTGGAAGGGAGCCAGAGACAGAGTGCGAGTGAGCGCCAGAGATGGACAGAGCGCCCGAGGGGGGAGACAGAGCGCGAGAGGAAACAATATGATGTAATTATTGCCGAGATTCTGTTTGTACAGCACACAAACTCTGCACCTGAAACGTGTGAAGAAGTCTCAATCCAGCTCTCCCCTCGGGAACCCTTCCTGACTCCAAATAAAACCCATATAAAGGTGAGTTTTCCCTCCTCGACCAGTCTGCAGCCTTTAACATGATCGAAAACATCCTCCTCCTCCTCCTCCTCATGCTGTCAGGCTGCCTGACTGACGTCAAGACTCAAAGGAGCCCTCTTCCTTCAGCCGAGCACGGAGACCAAAGCACTTGTTATTAGTTCTTACCATAAATCGTACTCCCTTCCCACCTCTGACCACTTCCTCGAGCTGCAGCAAACCCTCTGCAACCTCAGTGATGTGTTCGACCTCGAGCCACGTCCCACATCCTCTCCAGCACCTGCTCCACTTCCGTCAACCTCCGCAACATTACCCGCGCCCCTCTGTCCCTCACTCCCCACCTCAACGCTGGATCAGTGGGCAGCACTCTCTCGCATCGGAGTCAGAAGGTCGTAGGTTCAAGTCCCACTCCAGACACTCAAGCACAAAATCCAAGCCGACACTTTCAGAGCAGTACTGAGGGAGCGCCGCACACTCGGAGGGGCAGTACTGAGGGAGCGGCGCACTGTCGGAGTGGCAGTACTGAGGGAGCGCCGCACTGTCGGAGGGGCAGTACTGAGGGAGCGCCACACTGTCGGAGGGGCAGTACTGAGGGAGCACCGCACTGTCGGAGGGGCAGTACTGAGGGAGCGCCGCACTGTCGGAGGGGCAGTACTGAGGGAGCGCCGCACTGTCGGAGGGGCAGTACTGAGGGAGCGCCGCACTGTCGGAGGGGCAGTACTGAGGGAGCGCCGCACTGTCGGAGGGGCAGTACTGAGGGAGCGCCGCACTGTCGGAGGGGCAGTACTGAGGGAGCGCCGCACTGTCGGAGGGGCAGTACTGAAGGAGCGCCGCACTGTCGGAGGGGCAGTACTGAGGGAGCGCCGCACTGTCGGAGGGGCAGTACTGAGGGAGCGCCGCACTGTCGGAGGGGCAGTACTGAGGGAGTGCCGCACTGTCGGAGGGGCAGTACTGAGGGAGTGCCGCACTGTCGGAGGGGCAGTACTGAGGGAGCGCCGCACTGTCGGAGGGGCAGTACTGAGGGAGCGCCGCAGTTTTGCTTTGTTGATTGGGGGATAAATATTGGCCAGGACAGGTTGCATAGACTAGGCTTCTATTCCCTTGCATATAGACGGTTGATCTAATCTTGATCTTTAAAATGATAGGGTAGATCGAGAGAAATTATTTCCTCTGGTGGGGGAATCCATAACAAGGGGGCACAATCTTAAAGTCAGAGCCAGTCCATTTAGTAGTGAAACCTTTTTTCATACCAGTGGAAATCTGGAACAGTCTCCCCCAAAAGGCTGTGGATGCTGGCCGATAATTGAAATTTTGAAGCCCGAGATCGGTACTTTTGTTGGGTAAAGGTATCAAGGGATACGGAGCAAGGCTGGTGTCGATCACACATGATCTAATCTAATGGCGAAACAGGCTCGAGGCTGAATGGCCTCCTCCTGCTCCGATGAGGATGTGAAAGGCACTTTGCTCTTGCTTTCGATCCAGACTTTTCCCAGCTCCGGACTCGATTTCTCCAACGCTCTCCTTGTCCTCCGATCCTACCACTCTATAAACTCCAATTTCTCTAAACCAGCTGCCTGTATTATGTCTCACTCACCTATCACTCCTGCCCTTGGTGACTAACACTGGCTCCCCATCCACCAGGGCATCCAACAAGATTCTTATCTTCAAATTCCTTCATGCCCCCCCATCCCCAACCTCGACCCCCTTCCCCCCATCATGCACCCCCTCCCCCAACCTCAGCCCCCTTCCCCCATCATACTCCCCCCGGCCCCCTTCCCATCATCCACCCCCTCCCAAACCTCTGCACCCTCCCCCCACCCCCAGAGACCTGCCCAACCTCTGTGGCCAACCCAACCCATGCATCAGCTCCCACACTCCTCATTCCTCAGACTCCAGCTCCCCCGATTTTGACCATCAGTCACCGACGCTAACATCCCTTCCCAAGGCGTGGCCTCAGGGCGTCATGTGCAATAACGGTGCTATATAAACGCAGTGTGCTTTTGTTGTTGAAATCCTCCACACACAGCTGAAAGCGCAGCGTTTAGAAAGGATATCGGAAAATCCTCTTCAGTTGGTCGTCGACATCATTCCCAGGAAACAGCGGCCTTCCTGCATTTGCCAGCTCTGGAAGGGAAAGTGTGCGTTAGTGGGAACGCTACAGTGGGAGGTCTACGCTGGAGCCTTTCATCCAAAAATACAGCTTCTCAAACTATGTCAGGAATACAAATTAATAAAGTGCATATTGACCCCGTGAGGGCCTGTATTGTTATTATTTAAGTGTTGTACTCCCAGTGTCAATCCATCAGATTAAAGAACATAAGAAATAGGAGCAGGAGTCGGCCATTCGGCCCCTCGAGCCTGCTCCACCATTTAATACGATCATGGCTGATCCGATCATGGACTCAGGTCCACTTCCCTGCCCGCTCCCCAGAACCCCTTATCGTTTAAGAAACTGTCTATCTCTGTCTTAAATTTATTCAATGTCCCAGCTTCCACAGCTCTCTGAGGCAGCGAATTCCACAGACTTACAACCCTCTAAGAAAATAAATTTCTCCTCATCACAGTTTTAAATGGGCGGCCCCTTATTCTCAGATCATGCCCCCTAGTTCTAGTCTCCCCCATCAGTGGAAACATCCTCTCTGCATCCACCTTGTCAAGCCCCCTCATAATCTTATACATTTCGGTGTCTGGGTGATTCCCCCCCTCCCGAGTGTGTCTCACTGTATTATTCAAACAGCCAATAAATCGGTTTAGTTTTACCCTGCACACATTAGTCTGATGGAGTTATATTTAATTTATTTCACAGAATAATACAGCACAAGAGGCCATTCAGCCCATCGTGCCTGTGTCTGCTCTTTGAAAGAGCGATCCAATTAATCCAACTCCTCCCGCTCTTTCCCCACAGCCCTGCAAAATTTTGCTTTCAAGTATTGATCCAATTCTGTTTTGCAAGCTACTATTGAATATGCTCCCACCGCCCTTTCAGGCAGCACGTTCCAGATCATAACTCGCTGCGTCAAAAGATTCTCCTCATCTCCCCCTCTGGCTCGTTTGCCAATGACCTTAAATCTGTGTACCTCTGGCTACCGACCTTGCTGCCAGTGGAATCAGTTTGCCCTTATTTACTGTATCAAAACCCTTCAGAATTTTAAACACCTCCATTAAAACTTGCCTTAACCTTCTCTGCTCCAAGGAGAACAATCGCAGCTTCTCCAGTCTCTCCACGTAACTGGAGTCCCTAATCCCCGATACCATTCTAGTAAATTTTCCTCTGCACCCTCTCTAAAGCCTTCACATCCTTCCTAAAGTACGGTGCCCAGAATTGGACACCATACCCCAGCTGGGGCCCAAGTCAGGGGAACACAGTGGCCATCCAGTCCTTGAAAGCAAACATGCAGGTGCAGCAAGCAGTTAGGAAGGCAAATGGTCTGTTGGCCTTCATTGCAAGAGGATTTGAGTACAGGAGCAAAGATGTCTTACTGCAGTTATACAGGGCCTTGGTGAGACCACACCTGGACTATTGTGAGCAGTTTTGGTCTCCTTACCTAAGAAAGGATATACTTGCCACAGAGGGAGTGCAGCGAAGGTTCACCAGACTGATTCGTGGGAGGGCAGGACTGTGGTATGAGGAGAGATTGGATCGACTGGGCCTGTATTCACTAGTTTAGAAGAATGAGAGGGGATCTCATTGAAATGTATAAAATTCTGACGGGGTTGGACAGACTGGATGCAGGGAGGATGTTTCCCCCGGGCTGGGAAGTCTAGAACAAGGGGTCACAGTCTCAGGATACGAGGCAGGAAATTTAGGACCAAGATGAGGAGAAATGTTTTCACTCAGAGGGAGGTGAACCTGTGGAATTCTCTACCACAGAAGGCTGTGGAGGCCAAGACATTGAATATATTTAACAGGGAGATAGATAGATTTCTAAACACAAAAGGCATCAAGGGGTATGGGGAAAAAGCAGGAATATGGTGTTGAGATAGAGGATCAGCCATGATCATATTGAATGGCGGTGCAGATTCGAAGGGCCGAATGGCCTACTACTGCTCCTATTTTCTATGTTTCAATGTTTATATAACCATTAATGCTGGACTTGCCCAAACTGTACAATGTTGCCTGTGCAGGCTGAGTGGTCAATGGTCAGGAACTGGACCGACAGCTGGTTTTCCCCACCCAGAGGGGTCCTGAGACCAAATGCAATACCTACCACTGGCCCTAGCTCAGATCTGCTCACTCAGCATTGACTGGGGCTTGGAGCTGCCTCCCCTGCGCTGCACTTTATTTTTATTCGGTTACGCGATGTGGGTGTGGCTGGCAAGGCCTGCATTTATTGCCCATCCCTAATTGCCCTCAAGAAGATGGTGGTGAGCCGCCTTCTTGAACCGCTGCAGTCCGTGTGGTGAAGGTGCTCCCACAGTGCTGTTAGGGAGGGAGTTCCAGGATTGTGACCCAGCGACGATGAAGGAACGGCCGATATATTTACAAGTCGGGATGGTGTGTGACTGGGAGGGGAACGTGGAGGTGGTGGTGTTCCCATGCACCTGCTGCCCTTGTCCTTCTAGGTGGTAGAGGTCGTGGGTTTCGGAGGTGCTGCCGAAGAAGCCTTGGCGAGTTGCTGCAGTGCATCTTGTAGATGGTACACACTGCAGCCACGGTGCGCCGGTGGTGGAGGGAGTGAGTGTTGAAGGTGGTGGATGGGGTGTTGATCAAGTAGCTGCTTTGTCCTGGATGGTGTCGAGCTTCCTGAGTGTTGTTGGAGCCACACTCATCAGGCAAGTAGAGAGTATTCCATCACACTCCTGACTTGTGACTTGTAGATGGTGGAAAGGCTTTGGGGAGTCAGGAGGTGAGACACTCGCCGCAGAATACCCAGCCTCTGACCTGCTCTTGTTACCACAGTATTTATGTGGCTGGTCCAGTTAAGTTTCTGGTCAATGGTGACCCCCAGGATGTTGATGGTGGGGGATTCGGTGATGGTAATGTCATTGAATGTCAAGGGGCGGTGGTTAAACTCTCACTTGTTGGAGATAGTTATTACCTGGCACTTGTGTGGTGTGAATGTTACTTGCCGCTTATCCGCCCAAGCCCGATTGTCATCTAGGCCTTGCTCCATGCGGGCATGGACTGCTCCGTTATCTGAGGATAACAGTTTAAGTCCTATAATGAGCTAGGGCAGTTGATCCCTCTTGTGGGGGTGGGGAGGCGGGGGGCGAGGATCTTGCCGTTACATCACAACACACTCCTGGCTGGCCTCCCACATTCTACTTAGAGGTGATCCAAAACTCGGCTGTCCGTGTCCTAACTCGCGCCAAGTCCCGCTCACCGATCACCCTGTGCTCACTGACCTACATTGGCTCCGGTTAAGCAAAATGCCTCGATTTCAAAATTCTTATCCTTATTTTCAAATCCCTCCATGGCCTTGCCCCTCCCTATCTCTGTAATCTCCTTCAGCCCCATAACCACCCCCCCACCCCTCCCCTCCGCCCCACCCGCCCAGAGATGTCTGCGCTCCTCTAATTCTGCCCTCTTGAGCATCCCTGATTATAATCGCTCCACCATTGGTAGCCGTAACTTCTGTTGCCTGGGCCCCAAGCTCTGGAACTCCCTCCCTAAACCTCTCCGCCTCTCTACCCTCCTTCAAGACGCTCCTTAAAACCCAAGCTTTTGGTCACCTGCGCTAATTACTACTTATGTGGCTCGGTGTCAAATTTTTTATTTCAAGACTCCTGTGAAGCGCCTTGAACGTTTCACTGTGTTAAAGGCGCTATATAAATACATATTGCTGTTGTTGTCTTTGAATTACCTGCAAATATGCAGCCAGCCGACCACATGTCGATGGAAGTGGAGTAGAGTTTGGCGCCGAATAGTACGTCAGGAGGGCGATACCACAGTGTCACCACCTACAATGGGCAAAGGGCAGGTTAAACAACAGCTCCAGCTCTCCTCCCTCGGGGTATTAATAAGGACACACTCACACCCACCCTGCACAGCGTCAGCGAACCTGCTCTGTGAGACCCACCCACGCCAAGCGATGGGTATCGGGGGTTGTGACGACCAGCAGAACGAGCAGATCACCAGTTTTTAGTGATGTTGGTTGAGGGATAAATGTTGGTCAGGACACCGGGGAGAACTCCTCTGCTCATCTTCCAATAATGACGTTGGATCCTTCACGTACACCTGAGAGTGCAGATGGGGCCTCGATTTAGCGCCACATCCGTAAGATGGCATCTCCGACAGTGCAACGCTCCCTCAGTACTGCCCCTCCGACAGTGCAACGCTCCCTCAGTACTGCCCCTCCGACAGTGCAGCACTCCCTCTGTGCTACCCCTCTGACAGTGCAGCGATCCCTCAGTACTGCCCCTCCGACAGTGCGGCGCTCCCTAAGTACTGCCCCACCGACAGTGCAGCGCTCCCTCAGTACTGCCCCACCGACAGTGCAGCGCTCCCTCAGTACTGCCCCTCCGACAGTGCAGCGCTCCCTCAGTACTGCCCCTCTGACAGTGCGGCGCTCCCTCAGTACTGCCCCTCCGACAGTGCGACGCTCCCTCAGTACTGCCCCTCCGACAGTGCGGCCCTGCCTCAGTACTGCCCCTCCGACAGTGCGGCGCTCCCTCAGTACTGCCCCTCCGACAGTGCGGCGCTCCCTCAGTACTGCCCCTCCGACAGTGAGCGGTCCCCCTCAGTACTACAATGGAGTGTCAGCCTCGATTCTGTGCTCAAGTCTCTGGAGTGGAGCTTGAACCAACGTCTTTCTGACTCAGAGGTGAAAGCGATACCCACTGAGCCACGGCCAACACCCAAGTTGAAGAGATGAGGATCCAGCGTCGTCTCTGGCTTTCCATTTAGTCCATTGCCAGCTCCCTTCACGGGTGATACACGTCAATCACCAACTTAAACCGCCCCCAACCACTTGCTGGGGCCGGCAGTGCCTCAGAGACTGGGCTGGGAGGGGAAATTCCTGCTCCTCACCCCCAATGAGATGGGAGTGTGGGTCATCGGGTGACACACAACTCAGCGAGGGCGGCTAGACCGATGCTGCACCTCACCAGCTGAGAGCGGCCCTTTCGGGCACGGTTCCCGGGGGCTGGTCAAGGCGAGAGGATCCGTACCCAGGTGTTTAACTCTCCGACCCCTCGCGGGTTTGGCAGCGGCAGAGCGACTCTATGTGGGTGATTTAAATTGCTCCCCTACCTCTGCAGAGTAACATCGGACAGGGATACCGAAGGCCCGGGCCAGCCCGAAGTCCGCCAGCTTCAGCTCCCCATTCTGTGCAGGCAGAAAAAAAACAAGAGGAGTACGTGGGGAGAAGGAGCAGAGCCAGCCTGGGCACTCTGACAGACAATACACCAGACATGCACAGGTATCACAGCCACAGCTCTCGGGCACCCCCGACTAACCCGGAGAGCTCTCCCCCTCTCCCCACCGCCCCACCCCTCCCCACCTCCCCCCACCTCCCCCCTACCCACCTCCCCCT
Source organism: Pristiophorus japonicus (assembly GCF_044704955.1). NCBI lineage: Eukaryota > Metazoa > Chordata > Chondrichthyes > Pristiophoridae > Pristiophorus > Pristiophorus japonicus. Next base: position 543,353,375 of record NC_091977.1, read on the forward strand.
CCCCCTCCCCTCTCCCCCCCCCACCCCACCTCCCCTCTCCCCCCCACCCCACCTCCCCTCTCCCCCCACCCACCTCCCTCCTCCCCCACCCCACCTCCCCTCTCCCCCACCCCACCTCCCCTCTCCCCCCCCACCCCACCTCCCCTCTCCCCCCACCCCCACCTCCCCTCTCCCCCCTCCCCTCTCCCCCCCCCCACCCCTCTCCCCCCACCCCACCTCCCCTCTCCCCCCCCCACCCCACCTCCCCTCTTCCCCCCCACCCCACCTCCCTCTCCCCACCTCCCCCCACCCCACCTCCCCTCTCCCCCCCACCCCACCTCCCCTCTCCCCCCCACCCCACCTCCCCCCTCCCCCCACCCCACCTCCCCTCTCCCCCCCACCCCACCTCCCCCCTCCCCCCCAACCCCTCCTCTCCCCCCACCCCCCCACCCCTCCTCTCCCCCCACCCCACCTCCCCTCTCCTCTCCCCCCACCCCCACCTCCCCTCTCCTCTCCCCCCACCCCACCTCCCCCTCTCCTCTCCCCCCACCCCACCTCCCCTCTCCTCTCCCCCCACCCCCACCTCCCCTCTCCTCTCCCCCCACCCCACCTCCCCTCTCCTCTCCCCCACCCCACCTCCCCTCTCCCTCTCCCCCCACCCCACCTCCCCTCTCCTCTCCCCCCACCCCACCTCCCCTCTCCTCTCCCCCCACCCCACCTCCCCTCTCCTCTCCTCTCCCCCCACCCCACCTCCCCTCTCCTCTCCCCCCACCCCACCTCCCCTCTCCCCCCCACCCCACCTCCCCTCTCCCCCCCACCCCACCTCCCCTCTCCCCCCCACCTCACCTCCCCTCTCCCCCCCACCCCACCTCCCCTCTCCCCCCCACCCCACCTCCCTCCCCCCCACCCCACCTCCCCTCCCCTCTCCCCCCCACCCCACCTCCCCTCTCCCCCCCACCCCACCTCCCCTCTCCCCCCCACCCCACCTCCCCTCTCCCCCACCCACCCCACCCCACCTCCCCTCTCCCCCCCACCCCACCTCCCCTCTCCCCCCACCCCACCTCCCCCCTCCCCCACCCCCAAGGATCTCCTGCAGACTAGTCAGAACCGTAGAGTCTCTCTCAGGCTCTGGATATTTCCCGAGGGTCTCCCCCTGAGGGTCTCGGGCTCTTGGTCTCCCCGAGCGTCCCTCCAGACTCCGATGACTTACCCTGTGGTTCTCTGTGGGGCACTCTCACACTCACCCTGTTGATCAGGAGGTTCTGTGGTTTCAGGTCCCGGTGCAGCACATTCCTGCTGTGACAGAACGCCAGGCCCTTCAGTAACTGGTACATAAATGACTGCAGGAAACGAACAAGAGAAACAGTGAGATTATCGACACACCTCTGCCTGGGAGTGTTTGATGGAACAGTGTAGCAGTATATAAGACACATGGAGATAAGAGGAACTGCATTTACCTTCACAATCTCGGGGTCCAGGTCTCCATTACAGCTGTCAAAATATTTCTTCAAATCCTGAAATAAAAACCGAGCTGTAAAGTGGCAGGTACAGACAGGAGACTCACCAGCAAGATCCCAGCCTGGAACTCATTCCCGGGTATCTGTTATTCTATATATAAACCCCCTGAGCCCCTCGATTAAATCCCAGTCTGTAACTCACTCCCGAGTATGTTATTCCACATATAAACCGCCCGAACCCCTCGATTAGATTCCAGTCTGTACCTCGTTGCCTTACTCTGTATTGGAGACAGAGGCTGATGCAGTTACCTGGTCACAATATTCAAAGACAAGGGTCAGCTTCTTATCGCTGTGTAGAACATCGTGTAGCCTTTGGAGGGAAGGAATATACGAATCAGATCCCAAACGTCTGGCAGAGCACTGAATGTTTCAGTAATGTGCCCATCAGTCCGAAAGGAAGATTAGTTTTGGGCAAGACTCCTGCTCCCAGCTTTTATACAACTGAACCAGTGCTAATGATCAGAGCTCCCGCCTCCCATTGAACACAGCCCCAAGACCACAAACCCTGTCCAGCCCTTCCCCCACTGCTCCCGATCCCAGCCCCTCCCCCACTGCTCCCGATCCCTCCCTCCGATCCCAGCCCTTCCCCCACTGCTCCCCCACTGCTCCCGATCCCAGCTCCTCCCCCACTGCTCCCGATCCCTCCCCCTCCCCCACTGCTCCCGATCCCTCCCCCTCCCCCACTGCTCCCAGCTCCTCCCCCACTGCTCCCGATCCCTCCCCTCCCCCACTGCTCCCGATCCCTCCCCCTCCCCCACTGCTCCCGATCCCAGCCCCTCCCCCACTGCTCCCGATCCCAGCCCCTCCTCCACTGCTCCCGATCCCTCCCCCTCCCCCACTGCTCCCGATCCCTCCCCGATCCCAGCTCCCAGCTCCTCCCCCACTGCTCCCGATCCCTCCTCCTCCCCCACTGCTCCCGATCCCAGCTCCTCCCCCACTGCTCCCGATCCCTCCCCCTAATCCCAGCCCCTCCCCCACTGCTCCCGATCCCAGCCCCTCCCCCACTGCTCCCGATCCCAGCCCCTCCCCCACTGCTCCCGATCCCCCCCCTCTCCACGATCCCTCCCTCGATCCCTCCCCACGATCCCTCCCTCGATCCCTCCCCCTCCGCCACATTCCCGGCCCCTCCCCCACTCCCAGCCCCTTCCCCACTGCCCCCGATTCCAGCGCCTCCCCCCAGTGCTCACTGATCCCGCCCCTCCCCCCAGTGCTCACTGATCCAGCCCCGCCCCTCCCCCCAGTGCTCACTGATCCAGCCCCTCCCCCCAGTGCTCAGAGCCCAGCCACTCTCCCCAGTGCTCACTGAGCCCAGCCCCTCCCCCCAGTGCTCAGAGCCCAGCCACTCCCCCAGTGCTCACTGATCCAGCCCCACCCCCAGCGCTCACTGATCCAGCCCCACCCCCAGTGCTCACTGATCCAGCCCCACCCCCAGTGCTCAGAGCCCAGCCACTCCCCCAGTGCTCAGAGCTCAGCCACTCCCCCAGTGCTCACTGATCCAGCCCCACCCCCAGTGCTCACCAAGCCCAGCCCCTCCCCCCAGTGCTCACTGAGCCCAACCCCTCCCCCCAGTGCTCACTGATCCAGCCCCACCCCCAGTGCTCACTGATCCAGCCCCTCCCCCCAGCGCTCACTGATCCAGCCCCTCCCCCACACCACCCACTGAACTATATGCACCGACCTTACTGCTCCTCATACTCTACTCTGAGCTGCCCGAAGTCTGCCCCAGTCCCACTGAACCTTGCCCTGGCCCCAATAACTCCTCAACCCTACCCCAGCCCCCACTGCTCCCTGAACCTTACCCCCTACTGACCCCTGACTCTTCCCTCATTCCCAATGCCCCTTGAACCATGCCCCCTGAACCCAGGGGCCACATAGGGATAATTAGCATTACTCACTGGTGCCCCTGTGTGATAGAGCCCGGCTCTGCACCTCAGACACTCCCCGGGTCACTGAACCACACACACTGTAACAAACAGCAGAGCAGCCAGGCACCGATACCGACACCACTCTCACCTCACAATATTTTTATGTTTCAGCTCCTTCAGAAGACAGATTTCTCGCAGGGCTGAACTGGGGACACCCTGAGAGAACGGGAACAAAAACAAGGTTACTCACAGCGGCTACAGACAGTAACACCGGGGAGAGATGCATAAGGACATAAGAAATAGGAGCATTCGGCCCCTCGAGCCTGCTCCACCACTCAATAAGATCATGGCTGATCTGATCTTGGCCTCAGCTCCACTTCCCCGCCCTCGACTCCCTTATCATTCAAATATCTGTTTATCTTCATCTTAAATATATTCAATGATCCAGCCTCCACAGCTCTCTGGGGTAGAGAATGCCACAGATTCACGGCCCGATGAAAGAAGAAATTCCTCCACATTTCTGTCTTAAATGGGCGACCCCTTATTCTGAAACGATGCACCCTAGTTCTAGATTCCCTCACAAGGGGAAACATCCTCTCTGCATCTACCTTGTCGAGCCCCCTCACTATCTTATACATTTCAATAAGATCACCTCTCATTCTTCTAAACTCCAATGAATTAGGCCCAACCTGCTCATCCTTTCTTCATAAGTCATGTTTAACTAATTTACTGTAATTCTTTGAGGATATAATGAGCAATGTGGATAGAGGTGTACCGATGGATGTGGTGTATTTAGATTTCCAAAAGGCATTCGATAAGGTGCCACACAAAAGGTGACTGCAGAAGATAAAGGTACGCGGAGTCAGAGGAAATGTATTAGCATGGATAGAGAATTGGCTGGCGAACAGAAAGCAGAGAGTCAGGATAAATGGGTCCTTTTCAGGTTGGCAATCGGTGGTTAGTGGTGTGCCACAGGGATCAGTGCTGGGACCACAACTGTTTACAATATACATAGATGACCTGGAAGAGGGGACAGAGTGTAGTGTAACAAAATTTGCAGATGACACTAAGATTAGTGGGAAAGCGGGTTGTGTAGAGGACACAGAGAGGCTGCAAAGAGATTTGGATAGTTTAAGCAAATGGGCTAAGGTTTGGCAGATGGAATACAATGTCGGAAAGTGTGAGGTCATCCACCTTGGGAAAAAAAAGTAAAAGGGAATATTATTTGAATGGGGAGAAATTACAACATGCTGAGGTGCAGAGGGACCTGGGGGTCCTTGTGCATGAAACTCAAAAAGTTAGTTTGCAGGTGCAGCAGGTAATCAGGAAGGCGAATGGAATGTTGGCCTTCATTGCGAGAGGGATGGAGTACAAAAGTAGGGAGGTCCTTCTGCAACTGTATAGGGTATTGGTGAGGCCGCACCTGGAGTACTGCGTGCAGTTTTGGTCACCTTACTTAAGGAAGGATATACTGGCTTTGGATGGGTTAGAGACGATTCACTAGGCTGATTCTGGAGATGAGGGGGTTACCTTATGATGATAGATTGAGTAGACTGGGTCTTTACTCGTTGGAGTTCAGAAGGATGAGGGGTGATCTTATAGAAACATTTAAAATAATGAAAGGGATAGACAAGATAGAGGCAGAGAGGTTGTTTCCACTGGTCGGGGAGACTAGAACTAGGGGGCACAGCCTCAAAATACGGGGGAGCCAATTTAAAACCGAGTTGAGAAGGAATTTCTTCTCCCAGAGGGTTGTGAATCTGTGGAATTCTCTGCCCAAGGAAGCAGTTGAGGCTAGCTCATTGAATGTATGCAAGTCACAGATAGATAGATTTTTAACCAATAAGGGAATTAAGGGTTACGGGGAGCGGGCGGGTAAGTGGAGCTGAGTCCACGGCCAGATCAGCCATGATCTTGTTGAATGGCGGAGCAGGCTCGAGGGTCTAGATGGCCTACTCCTGTTCCTAATTCTTCTGCTCTTATGTTCATCACCGGAAATCAACCTAGTGAACCTTCTTTGAACTGCCTCCAATGCAAGTATATCCTTCCTTAAATATGGAGACCAAAACTGTACGCAGTACTCCAGGTGTGGCCTCACCAATACCCTGTACAATTGTAGCAAGACTTTCCTACTTTTATACTCTATCCCCCTTGCAAAAACGGCCAACATTCAATTTGCCTTCCTAATTACTTGTTGCGCTTGCATGCTAACTTTTTGTGTTTCACAAAAGAGAGGGTGATGCAGACTTTGCAATGAGGGAGGAGGAGTGTGAAATATTAGACGAGATAAACAGTGAAAGAGGAAGTATTAAGGGACTTACCAGCTTGGAAAATGGATAAATCCCCAGGCCCAGATGAAATGTATCCCAGTCTGTTAAGGGAAGCAAGAGAGGAAATAGTGGCGGCTCTGACGATCATTTTCCAATCCTCTCTAGCTACAGGTGTGGTGCCGGAGGACTGGAGGACTGCTAATGTTGTACTGTTGTTTAAAAAGGGAGAAAGGGATAGACCGAGTAATTACAGGCCATTCAGCCTAACCTCGGTGGTGGGATAATTACTGGAAAAAATCCTGAGAGACAAGATAAATCTTCATTTGGAAAGATTAATCAAGGACAGTCAGCATGGATTTGTCAAGGAAAGGTCGTGTCTGACTAACTTGATTGAATTTTTCGAGGAGGTAACCAGGAGGGTCGATGAGGGCAGTGTGTATGATGTAGTGTATATGGATTTTAGCAAGGCTTTTGATAAGGTCCCACATGGCAGACTGGTCACGAAAGTAAAAACCCATGAGATCCAGAGCAAAGTGGCAAGTTGGATCCAAAATTGACTCAGAGGCAGGAAGCAAAGGGTAATGGTTGCTGGGTGTTTTTGTGACTGGAAGGCGGTATCCAGCAGGGTTACACAGGGCTCAGTACTGGGTCCCTTGCTTTCTGTGGTATATATCAATGATCTGGACTTGAATGCTGCGGGTATGATTAAGAAGTTTGCAGACGACATTAAATTAGGCTCGTGTGATTGAACATAAGAAATAGGAGCAGGAGTCAGCCATTCGGCCCCTCGAGCCTGCTCCGCCATTCAATACGATCATGGTTGATCTGATCATGGACTCCGCTCCACTTCCCCGCCCGCTCCCCATAACCCTTTATTCCGTTGTCGTTCAAAAATCTGTCTATCTCCGCCTTAAATATATTCACTGACACAGCCTCCACAGCTCTCTGGGGCAGAGAATTCCACAGATTTACAACCCTCTGAGAGAAGAAATTCTCCCTCATCTCAGTTTTAAATAAGCGTCCCCTTATTTTGAGATTATGTCCCCTAGTTTTAGCTTCCCCGATGAGTGGAAATATCCTCTCTGCATCCATCTTGTCCAGACCCCTCATGATCTTATATGTTTCAATAAGATCACCTCTCACCCTTCTGAACTCCAATGAGTATGGGCCCATCCTACTCAACCTATCTTCATAAGTCAACCCCCTCATAAGAACATAAGAAATAGGAGCAGGAGTAGGCCATTTGGCTCCTCGAGCCTGCTCCGCTATTCAATAAGATCATGGCTGATCTGATCATGGACTCAGCTCCACTTCCCTGCCCGCTCCCCATAACCCCTTATCGTTTAAAAAACTGTCTATTTCTGTCTTAAATTTATTCAATATCCCAGCTTCCACAGCTCTCTGAGGCAGCGAATTCCACAGATTTACAACTCTCAGAGAGAAGAAATTTCTCCTCGTCTCAGTTTTAAATGGGCGGCCCCTTATTCTGAGATTATGCCCCCTAGTTCTAGTTTCCCCTATGAGTGCAAATATTCCCTTTGCATTCACCTTGTCAAGCCCCCTCATAATCTCACACGTTTCGATAAGATCACCTCTCATTCTTCTGAACGCCAATGAGTAGAGGCCCAACCAACTCAACCTTTCCTCATAAGTCAACCCTCTCATCTCCGGAATCAACCGAGTGAACCTTCTCTGAACTGCCTCCAAAGCAAGTATATCCTTTCATAAATATGGAAACCAAAACTGCTCGCAGTATTCCAGGTGTGGCCTCACCAATACCAGCCTGTATAACTGTAGCAAGACTTCCCTGCTTTTATACTCCATCCCCTTTGCAATAAAGGCCAAGATTCCATTAGCCTTCCTGATCACTTGCTGTACCTGCATACTATCCTTTTGTGTTTCATGCACAAGTACCCCCAGGTCCCGCTGTACTGCAGCACTTTGCAATCTTTCTCCATTTAAATAATAACTTGCTCTTTGTTTTTTTCTGACAAAGTGCATGACCTCATACTTTCCAACATTATACTCCATCTGACAAATTTTTGCCCACTAACTTAGCCTGTCTATGTCCTTTTGCAGATTTTTTGTGTTCTCCTCACACATTGCTTTTCCTCCCATCTTTGTATCATCAGCAAACTTGGCTACGTTACACTCAGTCCCTTCTTCCAAGTCGTTAATATAGATTGTAAATAGTTGGGGTCCCAGCACTGATTCCTGCAGCACCCCACTAGTTACTGATTACCAACCAGAGAATGAACGACTCTCTGTTTTCTGTTAGTTAGCCAATCCTCTATCCATGCTAATATATTACCCCCAACCCCGTGAACTTTTATCTTGTGCAGTAACCTTTTATGTGGCACCTTGTCAAATGCCTTCTGGAAGTCCAAATACACCACATCCACTGGTTCCCCTTTATCCACCCTGTTCGTTACATCCTCAAAGAACTCCAGCAAATTTGTCAAACATGACTTCCCCTTCATAAATCCATGCTGACTCTGCCTGACCGAATTTTGCTTTTCCAAATGTCCTGCTACTGCTTCTTTAATAATGGACTTTTCCCAACCACAGATGTTAAGCTAACTGGTCTATAGTTTCCTGCTTTTTGTCTGCCTCCTTTTTTAAATAGGGGCATTACATTTGCAGTTTTCCAATCTGCTGGGACCACCTCAGAATCCAAGGAATTTTGGTAAATTACAACCAATGCATCCACAATCCCTGCCGGAATCAACCTAGTGAACCTTCTCTGAACAGCCACATACAAGTAATCCTTCTTTAAAGACGGAGACCAAAACTGAAGGCAGTACTCGAGGGATGGCCTCACCAATACCCTGTGCAGTTGTAGCAGGACTTCTCTGCTTTTATACTCTATCCCCCTTGCAATAAAGGCCAACATTCCATTTGCCTTCCTGATTACTTGCTGTACCTGCATACTCACTGTTGTAGAGAGTAGAAATATATATAGACTTAGGCATTAGGCACCTGCTGGATATTTAAAACTCACATAAGCTTAAATGGACACACACATAAAATGGCTGCCCAGGCATTATGGGAAATCAGGTAGTCAAACTGTGAACTGTTGAACGTTCACTGACCGAGCAATAACCCTGTGAGGCCCACTGTAGGAATGCCTGGGAAGACAGAGATAAGAAGGAAACCATCTCCTGTGAACAAGGCCATGAAACCAATTATTTCAGGAAGAAAGATAAGAGGGAAACCATTTTCTGTAAACAAGGCTATATACCAATTATTTCTCCAAGAAGAAAGAACTAGTGAGAGAACCTATATCAATCAGCCCAAGCTGACAAAAGACGAACACATAGTTCCTGAGACATAAGGGGAATTCTATTGGGTTAAAATAACCTATATGTAATCTATAATCATTGTGATTGGCTTGTGTCCAGCCGTGATGGGCTGTGTAGCTGCAGTAAACTGTTTTGTAACTGTTGTGAAACATATAAAGGTACATGTAACTCTTTGTTCTGTGAAGAGAAACCTGGATACGGTCCTGAGTTTTTCCTTCCCGCTGAGCGTAATAAAAGCTGCTTCAGCATTGGAACCGACCCTGAGTGTTGAGTGATTCTTCTAAGAAAACACTAACGCTAACACTCACTTTTTGTGTTTCACGCACAAGGACCCCCAGGTCTCTCTGTACTGAAGCAATTTGAAATTTTACTCCATTTAAATTATAATTTGCTTTTCTATTTTTCTACCAAAGTGGATAACCTCACATTATACTCCATATGCAAAATGTTTGCCCACTCACTTAGCCTGTTTATATTCCTTTGCAGATTTTTTGTGACCTCCTCACAATTTGCTTTCCCACCCATCTTTGTATCATCAGCAAACTTGTCTACATTACACTCGGTCCCTTCATCCAAGTCATTAATATAGATTGTAAATAGTTGAGGCCCCAGCACCGATCCCTGCGGCACACCATTAGTTCCCGTTTGCCAACTGGAACAAGATTCATTTATCCCAACTCTCTGTTTTCTGTTAGCCAGCCAATCCTCTATCCATGTTAATATATTGCCCCCAACCCCGTGAACTTTTATCTTATGCAGTAACCTTTTATGTGGCACCTTCTCTTCACTCTCCTGCAAGGGACCTATGTTTGTCTTCACTAATCTTTTTCTCTTCACATATCTATAGAAGCTTTTGCAGTCCGTTTTTATGTTCCCAGCAAGCTTCCTCTCATACTCTATTTTCCCCCTCCTAATTAAACCCTTTGTCCTCCTCTGCTGAATTCTAAATTTCTCCCAGTCCTCAGGTTTGCTGCTTTTTCTGGCCAATTTATATGCCTCTTCCTTGGATTTAACACTATCCTTAATTTCCCTTGTTAGCCACGGTTGAGCCACCTTCCCCGTTTTATTTTGACTCCAGACAGGGATGTACAATTGTTGAAGTTCATCCATGTGATCTTTAAATGTTTGCCATTGCTTATCCACCGTCAACCCTTTAAGTATCATTTGCCAGCCTATTCTAGCCAATTCACGACTCAAACCAGAGGGTGGTGGGGGTCTGGAACTCCCTCCGGAAAGGGTGGTAGAGGCAGAAACCCTCACCACATTTAAAAAATACTTAGATGTTCACTTGAAGTGCTGTAACCTACAGCACTACAGACCACAAATGAGCTGGAAAGTGGGATTAGGCTGGATAACTCTTGGTCGGCCGGCGCGGACATGATGGGCCGAAATAGCCTCCTTCTGTGCTGTAAATTTCTATGATTCTATGTACAAGGACATCCAGATCCCTCTGTACCGCAGCATTTTGTAATCTCTCCCCATTTAAATAAAAATTTTATTTTTTATTTTTCCTACCAAATTGGAGAACCTCACATATTCCCACATTATACACCATCTGCCAAATTTTTCCCCACTCACTTAGCCTGTCTATATCCCTTTGCAGATTCTTTGTGTCCTCTTCACAACTTGCTTTCCTACCCATCGTTGTATCAGCAGCAAATTTGGCTACATTACACTCTGTCTTCATCCAAGTCATTAATATAGATTGTAAATATTGAAACCCCAGCACTGATCCCTGTGGCACACCACTAGTTACATTTGCCAACCTGAAAATGACCCAGTTATCGCGACTGTCTATTTCCTGCTAGTGAGCCATTCCTCTATCCATGCTAATTTATTACCCCAAACTCCATGAGCTCTTATCTTGCGCAGTAATCTTTTATGTGGCATCTTATCATAGAAACATTTTTAAACATAGAAAATAGATGCAGGAGTAGGCCATTCGGCCCTTCGAGCCTGCACCACCATTCAATGAGCTCATGGCTGAACATGCAACTTCAGTACCCCATTCCTGCTTTCTCGCCATACCCCTTGATCCCCCTAGTAGTAAGGACTTCATCTAACTCCTTTTTGAATATATTTAGTGAATTGGCCTCAACAACTTTCTGTGGTAGAGAATTCCACAGGTTCACCACTCACTGGGTGAAGAGGTTTCTCCCAGTCCTAAATGGCTTACCCCTTATCCTTAGAATGCGTTCTGGATATCCAAACATATATCTACTGGTTCCCCTTTATCCACTCTAGCAAATTTAACATGATTTCCCTTTCATAAAACCATGCTGACTCTGCTTGACTGCATTATGATTTTCTAAATGTCCTGCTACTACTTCCTTAATAATGGAGTCCAGCATTTTGCAAATTACAGATGTTAGGCTAACTGATGTATAGTTACCTGTTTACTGTCTCCCTCCTTTCTTAAATACGGGCGTTACATATGCGGTATTTCAGTCTGCTGGGGACCGTCCCAGAATCCAGGCAATTTTGGTCGATTACAACAAATGCGTCCACTAACTCTGCAGCCCCTTCTCTTAAGACACTACAAGGTTCACAGTCACACACAGCGACAGGGTGAGTGGGACACAGTCACACACAGCGACAGGGTGAGTGGGACACAGTCACACAACGACACGGTGAGGGGGATACAGTCACACAACGGCACGGTGAGGGGGACACAGTCACACAGCGACACGGTGAGTGGGACACAGTCACAGTGACACGGTGAGGGGGATACAGTCACACACAGTGACACGGTGAGGGAGATATAGTCATACACAGTGACACGGTGAGGGGGATACAGTCATACACAGTGACACGGTGAGGGGGATACAGTCACACACAGCGACACGGTGAGGGGGATACAGTCATACACAGTGACACGGTGAGGGGGATACAGTCACACACAGCGACACGGTGAGGGGGAAACAGTCACACAGTGACACGTTAAGGGGGATACAGTCACACAGTGACACGGTGAGAGGGACAGTCACACAGCGACACGGTGAGGGGGACACAGTCACACAGAGCGACACGGTGAGGGGGATACAGTCACACAGTGACACGGTGAGGGAGGCAGTCACACACAGGGGTAGGGGACACACACACCCCATGTGATAACGCAGCATTAAGTGGCCATTTACCTCATCATCATCATCCAGACGAACCCTCTTCAGGGCTACAATTTCATGGGTTTCTCTGTTCTTTGCCTTAAATACCGTCCCATAGGTTCCTGTGGGGAAAGGACACGCATCTTGTTATTTCCCATCTTACCGAACTAACTTGAGTTTTGTAGTTCTAGAAAGTTACAGGGGGGAGAGACACCATCAGAGACAGGGAAAGAGAGAGAGGGGGAAAACGGAGAGAGGGGGGAAAACGGAGAGAGGGGGGAAAAAGGAGAGAGGGGGGAAAAAGGAGAGAGGGGGGAAAAAGGAGAGAGGGGGGAAAAAGGAGAGAGGGGGGAAAAAGGAGAGAGGGGGGGAAAAGGAGAGAGGGGGAAAAAGGAGAGAGGGGGAAAAAGGAGAGAGGGGGGAAAAAGGAGAGAGGGGGGAAAAAGGAGAGAGGGGGGAAAAAGGAGAGAGGGGGGAAAAAGGAGAGAGGGGGGGAAAAGGAGAGAGGGGGGGAAAAGGAGAGAGGGGGGGAAAAGGAGAGAGGGGGGGAAAAGGAGAGAGGGGGGGAAAAGGAGAGAGGGGGGGGAAAGGAGAGAGGGGGGGAAAAGGAGAGAGGGGGGGAAAAGGAGAGAGGGGGGAAAAAGGAGAGAGGGGGGAAAAAGGAGAGAGGGGGGAAAAAGGAGAGAGGGGGGAAAAAGGAGAGAGGGGGGAAAAAGGAGAGAGGGGGGAAAAAGGAGAGAGGGGGGGAAAAGGAGAGAGGGGGGGAAAAGGAGAGAGGGGGGGAAAAGGAGAGAGGGGGGGAAAAGGAGAGAGGGGGGGAAAAGGAGAGAGGGGGGGAAAAGGAGAGAGGGGGGGAAAGGAGAGAGGGGGGGAAAGGAGAGAGGGGGGAAAAAGGAGAGAGGGGGGAAAAAGGAGAGAGGGGGGAAAAAGGAGAGAGGGGGGGAAAAGGAGAGAGGGGGGAAAAGGAGAGAGGGGGGGAAAAGGAGAGAGGGGGGGAAAAGGAGAGAGGGGGGGAAAAGGAGAGAGGGGGGGAAAAGGAGAGAGGGGGGGAAAAGGAGAGAGGGGGGGAAAAGGAGAGAGGGGGGAAAAAGGAGAGAGGGGGGAAAAAGGAGAGAGGGGGGAAAAAGGAGAGAGGGGGGAAAAAGGAGAGAGGGGGGAAAAAGGAGGAGAGGGGGGAAAAAGGAGAGAGGGGGGAAAAAGAGAGGGGGGAAAGAGAGAGGGGGTGAAAGAGAGAGGGGGTGAAAGAGAGAGGGGGTGAAAGAGAGAGGGGGTGAAAGAGAGAGGGGGTGAAAGAGAGAGGGGGTGAAAGAGAGAGGGGGTGAAAGAGAGAGGGGGTGAAAGAGAGAGGGGGGGGGGGTGAAAGAGAGAGGGGGTGAAAGAGAGAGGGGGTGAAAGAGAGAGGGGGTGAAAGAGAGAGGGGGTGAAAGAGAGAGGGGGTGAAAGAGAGAGGGGGTGAAAGAGAGAGGGGGTGAAAGAGAGAGGGGGTGAAAGAGAGAGGGGGTGAAAGAGAGAGGGGGTGAAAGAGAGAGGGGGTGAAAGAGAGAGGGGGGGTGAAAGAGAGAGGGGGTGGAGAGAGGGGGTGAAAGAGAGAGGGGGTGAAAGAGAGAGGGGTG